>NC_046159.1:109889354-110051854 GCF_011064425.1 Rattus rattus
TAGGCATTCACATGCCACACTGAATGTGTTGATGTTAGAGGACAACTTTTGGTGGTTAGTTCTCTCCTTCCACTATGGATTCTGGAGATCAAAACTCAGGTCAGCAGGTTTGTAAGGCAAGAATTTCTACCCACTGAGTCACATTGCCATTCTCGTTTTCATCTTTCTATGTGGCCGCTGGCGATCCAACTCATATCTCATGCTTGAGAAGAAAGCCCTTTCCAGACTGAGCCCTCTCCCCAGACCCCAACCAAGACAATTTAATGTTTGGTAAAAGCAGCCAGTTGTGGACTGAAGTACCCTGAAAGGCCACTTTCAAGTTCAACTCCAAGTTGTTGAAGATTTCTGTGGGTTGATGGACTGGAACTTGCTGCCTGCTGAAAGTTGAAATGTTGCCAACCAGAATCAAGATGATTTTAGGCTATCATTGGTCTTGTGATCAGCCATTTCTCGCCTGTTCAGGTCTGCAGGTAACTGTCAAGTAATAATGTTACACTGCATTAATTTAGCAGATCACCAAGCTCTACCAACCTACAAGGTGGAACGAGAGGGCATCTGAAACCTGATGAGAAGCGTCTCTGTTCTGCTATGACTTGACAATGTCCTTATCAAGGTGTTTGGTAAATGCACTGGTGTGGTACTACCTTTTGGCGGCTGGAGAGATGGCTCAGTGGTTAAGAGCACTGACTGCTCTTCAAGAGGTCCTGAGTCCAATTCCCAGCAACCACATGGTGGCTCACAACCATCTGTAATGGGATCTGATGCTCTCTTCTGGTGTCTCTGAAGACAGTTACAGTACACTCATAAATCAATCAATCAATCAATCATTAAAAAATACTTTATTCATCTGATTCCTCAGTGGAATGAGTCTTTGGGCAATCTAAATCTGTGTCCTGGACTGTGATTACTCACACTGGGCTCTGAATAAAATATTTCATTTCCTTGTTGAGATGGTTAACCTTGGTTATCAAATTGACTGGGTCTGGACTCAACTAAGGGACATACCATGCCAGTGAAATGGCTCCGTAGGTATGATCATCATGGTCAGATGCTGTGTTTGACCCCTGGGACCTATAAGGTAGGAGATAATTTACTCCCCAAAATTGTCCTCTGATCTCCACATGTGTGCCTCCCACCACATGAACAATAATAAAATAAAATGCCTTTGACAAATCTGAGAGGAAGGGGTGGGGAGAGAGATTGATTTCCTGAAGAATTGACTGAGGAAGACCATCCCTTAGAGTAGAAGGCAGCTTCCTGCACTGTCTTAGATATGAGGAGGAGATCTGAGGGAACAGCTCCTATGTCTACCTGCCCTCCTTCACCGCCTGCTGGTGAGTGCATCCACTCTGTTGCTGTGACTGCTGCTACTATCTGAACCCAGCTTCTCTGTGTCCTATCAGGGGGGCTCTCTAGGAATTCTCCAGGCTTTCAGTACCAGATCAGGACTGATGAGACATCCAGTCTTGTGAACTGAGTAGTTACTGGTTCTCAGCCTCTCTAGGATGCGAGCAGCCATGTTGGACTACCTAGCCGGAATCATGTAAGCCAATCCCCTTTGTAATATATGTTCACTCAGTGTTTCTATTACTCCAGAGGACACTGACTACACTTTTGAGCCATAACCAGTTTGCTTGCCCCTTGCCTGCAGCTTCTTGTTGGATTCCTCCCAGGTGCCCAGACTACTTATTTCCCCAGTCCTGTGCTTTAGGAGCTCCATCCCAGGCAGCATCCAGTCTCCCTTTGCGAGGGCTAAAGCTGTGTTTTAAGTTTAAATTACTGTGTTGAAGAGATCTATAAAACAAAAATACCACTAACTTATAAGCTGCACTTGCCCGAGGGCAGGTAACTTCCTGGAATGCTGGAGCTGTTGTAACAAGCCGTGGGGCTGGGGATTTAGCTCAGTGGTAGAGCGCTTACCTAGGAAGCGCAAGGCCCTGGGTTTGGTCCCCAGCTCCGAAAAAAAGAACCAAAAAAAAAAAAAAAAAAACAAACAAAAAAACAAGCCGTGAGTATTTGCTCCTGTAAACAAGCTTGGTTGTCCCAACTGCACAGGATGTGCTTGATCTCACAGAGGTTTCCATCTATGTGGTATGTAGGCAGGAAGTATGTCAGAGTGTATTCTTGCCCCTAATTGGATGAAGACGAAGTGTGCAACCTTATGAGTTCTGTCTTTCTAAGTCTCTGGCTAATTAATGTGATTTGGGGCCATCCTCTGGGAATCCCCAGTATGGATGGCCAGTGTCTGTCATCCTGGCCAGTATTTAATAAAGCTTTTTTCAAATTTGGCGCAAAAATTGTGGTAGTGGTCTCATTCTCAACCAGGGAGATTAACACCTTTCCCCAACCCAACTTGACTGTCAGGCAGAGGTTAAGACAACTGGGCTCACTGGAACACTGGTAGTTACACAGACTTTCTAGTATGCAGAGAGAGGGGCCATGGCTAGGCAAATAAAGATGGCGGCTTCTTCCTTACCCTCCTGACTTGAGCCAAAAAACCTGGCATCTTAAAACAAAGGCATTATAGGTTTTTGTCTCCCATTAGCAGGCCCCCAGCTGATGGCTGGCAACAAGTTCAAGGCCTGATCACTCAATAGTTCTGGGCCAATTAACTATCCTAGCTTCTTTCAAACTGACCAACTCTAAACGAGGGAAGGAAGATGCTCCAGGAGATTTAAAACCCCAAGCCTCAAGAAGGGACTGGGTTTCTGTCTTTCTAAGACCTGAGATAACCCCCTCCACTGCTCTGCAGAGGGTCTTTTCTCTGTTCATCTGCTGTGTGCATGTGGTCCTCCCCGGTCCCCCATTAAACACCTTTCTTTAACTGCTAGTCTGGTCTACAGTGCTTGAGATTTCTCTGCCACTTGTTTCAGATTTTTTTCCCGCCTTTTAACTCTTCACCTGGAGAGATAACAAACCCAATGGAGCACCCTAGACCGTATCACGTCAGGGACTTGTCTCTGGGATTTCTTCTGTAGACTGCATCACACTGGCTTCCAGTCCCTTCTCCCATTGCCCAGGGTCCTGGAGAAGGGAGCCCCTGCTTGTGGTTCCGGTTCCACGTAGGAGTAAAGGCAGCTGGAGAGGACACGGAACTTTGGAACTCTGCTGGAGGATGCTGACTTTGCTGGGAAGGAGCCTGCAGAACTGCTACAGGGCAACTGGAAGACAGCAGGCCTTGATGTGTCAGGAGGGAATTTCCTGAGGTCCACCTGGCTGACAGAGTCAAAACTGAGTTCATGTTCCCAGGCCCCAGAACACAACTCCTGTCCTGCTTCTTCAGATGTTTCTTGTTTGTCTGTTAACCAGTAAAGGACAAAGAAGGAAGGCGCTGTCATCCTGTTATCTAAACTAAGACACACAAATCATGAATGTGCTGCCTGTCTTGATTTAAATGACTTCAAGCAGCTTGTCCGTTCCTCTGTTCCCTTGTCATTCTAAAACTCTGGGCCAGACCCAGGAGGGACCTGACTGTGAAAGCTCATGGACCCAAGGACCATGAAACCAGGTGACCCAGACAAAGCCCAGCCAATGGTACCTTCCTTGTTTAACTCCTTGTGTCAAAATAGGATTGGTCAATGCAACAGAACACCTCATCCCCCTTGCTTTGGGTTCCAGCTTATAAAAATGTACAATCTCCCTTCAGGGACGGGGTTCAGATCCGGACTGGCTGCCTCCCCGGGTGCTCAGAAATTAAAGCTTTCATTTTTAAGCTTCCATATCTGAAGTGAGTTTTTCTGGCTTCCACTCTGAACCCAACAGATGCAGAAAAAATAAAGAGGAGGTTGTAGTCCTTCAAAGACAGAAGAGCGGGAGTGAGGGACTCTGAGGAGAGCAGGGAAGGCATAAAGAAGCTTCCAGGAAGTCCACTCACCTTTGTCAAGTTCAGAAGGATTGTGCACATATACACATACATGCTTGAATGGGCCTTTGGAATGAAACCAAATCCCAAGGTGTACGTAGGACAGAAGTCTCATCACCAAAGTCCTGACCAGAACTTCTGATGAATGCTACTTTGAGTGGAGACCGTAACAAAATCACATTCTGCCCTGGCAACTGAAGACTGGAAATACCATTCTATCATGTTCTCCATCACAGCGATTGAGAGAAAATCTCAAATCTAGAAGGCCCTAGACAAAGTAAATTCTGTGAGTCTAGACAATATCATGTAGTCTAGGCTAACCTAACCTAGTTTAACCAACTATGTGAGATACTGTCTCAAAAAAAAAACAAAACAAAACAACAACAACAACAACAACAACAACAAAACAAAAACAAACAAACAAACAAAAAAAGCAAAAACCAAGAAACAAAAGATGAGTCCAGGGATGGTGGAATGGGTGAATCTGTTACTAAAATCCTGGCTGAGGGTTTGGGTCTGGAGAGCCTCATAGACCATACCCAGTTACTCACCCCACAGGACCAAATGGGAAAGAGGGTGATGAAGCCGAAAAGGAATTTATACAGTCAGGCCATATTGAAAAGAGCAGGGAGACCAGCATCCTCTTGCCTGGCTGTGGGTACTGACAATAGACCTAGGATAGCCAAGGAACAAAGCCTTAGTCAATGTGCTTAGTCAAGCGGTTTGGCCTCCCAATCCGGCTGATCATTATCTCACGTCTGGTCTCAGGGTCCTTCAAGCACTGGGGGGGGGGGATCCCACTCCCACCCTCAAAGGCTCCTGGTTCCTGGAATTTGAGAGGAGGCAGGGGAGTAGATTAAAGGGAAAAGCCGATTTGTTGGACGATGATGAGAGCCTCCTCTTTGAGACACCATCCCTGGGTTCTGGAATACGGTGCTACTAAAGCTGGTGGTGGTCCACGCATCTGAGGCAGGATAGAAAGACATTTAAGGGGACGAGAGAGGGAATGAGGCCCCTCCCCCTCAATTTTAGTTTGCTTTCCTTGCTGACTGGGAGTCAAGGAACATCAAAACAACTGATAAAGCTGGGAAGGCCTGAAGGCATAACGCAAGTAACAAACAAGTATGTTAAAAACAACAAATAACCGGGTAAACTGGGTATGCTGGAACACGCCTGTAACCCCAGCACGGACTAGGTGCTGGGGTACGCTGGGACACGCCTATAACCCCAGCATGGACTAGGTGCTGGGGTACGCTGGGACACGCTTGTAATCCCAGCACGGACTAGGTGCTGGCACTAGCGGACTCAAGTCCAACCTGGGCTACACTGGCACTGTTTCAAGCAAGAGGAAGAAACGAAGAAGGGAAGGACAAAGGGGGACAGAAAGGGAAGGGGGATCTGGAAGGGGAGGGGAGAGAGGGGGAAAAAGAGGAGGAGGAGAAGGGGAGAGGGAGAGGGAGAGAGAGAGAGAGAACATGTTTATTTAGGAGAAGAAAGTTTGTAACCTAGAATTGCACTCCTCTCGAATACTTAAATCATTCCAGGGTGACTCAAAAATAACCACCTTAGGGGGCTGGAGAGATGACTCAGTGGTTAAAAGCACTGACTGCTCTTCCAGAGGTCCTGAGTTCAATTCCCAGCAACCACATGGTGGCTCACAACCATCTGTAATGAGATCTGATGCCCTCTTCTGGTGTGTCTGAAGGCAGATACAGTGTACTCATATATAATAAATAAATAAAATATTAAAAAAAATCACCTTAGAATTTCCTGCACAAAAGAAAATTATGGGGCTGGAGAGATGACTCAGTAGTTAAGAGCACTGTCTGCTTTTCCAGAGGACCCCAGGTTCAGTTCCCAGCACCCACATGGTGGCTCATGACCACCTGTTACTCCATCTCAGGGGATCCAATGCCCTCTTCTGTCCTATGTAGCACACCAGGCACAGTCATGATGCACAGACAGTGCAGAAAAAACACACATCCACATAAAATATAATAAGACAAATTTCTTAAATAATAAATTTACATCCCAAACACTGTCCCCCTCCCTTCCTGGTCCCCCCCAACATTGTCCCTCCCCCACCCCCCGTATCCCCCCCCTGGTGCATAAAATCTTTTCAGGACTAGTCAAATCCTCTCCCCCTGAGGCCAGACAAGGCAGCCATGGAGACTGAGCTGTGTGTCTGCTGCATATGTGCCCATGTGCTCTTTGGTTGGTGGCTCAGTCTCTGAGAACTCCCAGGGGTCCAGGTTTGTTGACTCTCTTTGTCTTCCTGTGGGTTTCCTATCCCCTTCAGGGCCTTCAGTTCTTCCCTTGACTCTTCCACAAGAGTCCTCCACCTCCGTCCAAAGGTATCTACATCTGTTTCAGTCCATTGCAGGATGGAACCTCTTAGAGGACAGTTATGATAGCTTCCTGTCTGCAAGCATAACAGAGTATCATTAATTGTGTCAGGGATTGGTGCTTGCCCACGGGATAGGTCTCAAGTTGGGCCAGTTTCACTTCAGTCTCTGCTCCATCTCTGTCCTTGCATTTCTTTTAGACAGGACAAATTTCAGGTGGAAAGTTTTGTGAGTGGGTTGGTGTGCTTATCCTGCTTACTGGGGGTCCTGCCTGGATACAGGAGGTGGCCTCTTCAGGTTCCATGTCCCTGCTGTTAGGCATCTCGGCTAAGGTCACCCACACTGACTTCTGGAAGCCTCCCCCATCCCAGGTCTTAGGGACTTCCTACAGATTCCCCCCACCCACTTAGTCTGGACAGCTGCAGATTTCCATTCATTCTCCAGGCCCTCTGGTCCTCTCTCCTGTCTCTCTCCATACCTGCTCCTGCCCCCATTCCCCTCCCCTTCCTCTCTTCCTTCCATTTCCCCCCTCCCTCTGCCTCCCATGATTCTTTTGTTTCTCCTTCTAAGTGAGATTCAAGCATCCTCACCTGGGCCTCCCTTCTTGTTTAGCCTCTTTGGGTCCGTGGAGTGTATCACGGGTGTCCTGTACTTTGTGGCTTGTATCCACTCATCATGGAGCACACACCATGCGTGTCCTTTTGGGTCTCAGTTACCTCACTCATTACCTCACTAGTTTTTAAAAAGAAAATTATTTTAAAGATTTAAAAAAATAAAATAAACCGGGGCTGGCAGGATGGCTTAGTAAGCAAAAGCACTTGTCATCAAAATTAACAACCTGAGTTTTATCTCCAGGACCCACAGGGTACAAAGAACCTATTCCCACCAATACCCTCTGATCACACATGCACCGTGGTGCATACAGACACATAAATAAATAAATACTTAATTTGTCAAAAATTAGTTTAATTTAATTTGTTAAAATTTAAACTGCTATCTTTGTTTAGTAGGTTTAGGCTGTCCCAGAACTAACTTTTTTAGCTCTGGTGGCCTTGAATTGGCTTGCCTCAGAAGTGCTAGGATCATACCCAGCTAAATTTTGCTTAACCTTTAAGCCTTGTTGTGAATTACATCACTTGAGCAATGTGACTTAGGAAAGCCACAGGATTATATAAAATTCACCATGGTGAAGACAATTTCGGGTGTTGCTTTTGTAGTACCAAGGAAGTGTTCATGAATCCCAAAAGACCAGGCAGGAGCCGAGCTGATGCGATCACACCAGGGTCTTTATTCCAGCTAGCTCCAGCTTGTTTTGGGTAGCTTTTGCTACCCTGTGTTAACTCTGGAAACGGCCACGCTACCAGCCCCCATCCAACTTCTCTTGAATCCACAGATAAAAGACACACACACACAGTTGTTCATTTCCAACTTGCCCTTTTGGCACAATTGCGGGGCGCTACTATCTCCCGCCTGAAAAGGCGTGCCCTTAACAATTGCTTATCTCCACCCCTTCCACCTGCCCTAAACTTTAGTGGTTCAGATACATCTAATCCCTGCTAAACATCCCTGACTGTAGGAGCGGCCACAGGCCGCCATTGCCCCCAGGGACCCGGAAGTCCTGCCCATTCCTTCCGCCCAGAAATTGGCCCATGACTTCCTTACTGACAGATCAAGAATGAATTGGGGAACAGGATAGCATCAAGGCTTAACTCACCACCTACCCATAGGATGGTTCTGGTGCAGGAAAAGTCCTGAACATTCATCAGAGACAAGGTTTTATAGAAAGTGGCAAGCGAGGGGTGGAGTGTTCCTAGCCTGGTAAGCATCTAATTGGGGGGCTACTGTGGCCTTTAGTAATAATTGGCTGGTGCTAGGAGGCAAGCCAGAAACATAACTTCTGATCTCTTACTAATTGGTGGTTGTTAGGCAGAGGGTGGGCTTGTTGGGGTTAGCCTAGAAACTGGAGCTAGGCTCAGATTTTTTTTTTTTTTGGGGGGGGGTAACTTTGAAACTAATGCCAGGTTCCGGCCTGTTAGTTTACTTGAGTTCAAACTTAGGTCAGGTTCTCTAAGATGGAGTTTGAACCCAAAAGATTTGGTCTCTCGCTTTAACACCCACACTGCAATCTAAAATGTGGGCTCTCCCTTAATCCTAACGAGCTCACTGTTTGTTTCATTCTGAAGGGTAGTCAAGGATCTGCATTCACCTCAGCAGAGGTCCCTGAAGAGAACCTGGAGCAGTGCTGTGCTGAGTCTCCTGCTGCACCATGGCAAACACACTTAGGGCCTAGTGATGACAACCCCTCAACCTGGGAAATACCTTCCTTTCACTGATTCTGTTTTCCTCAGTCTTGAAGAGGGAGAGATTAGGCGAACTCAGGCTAGTACAAATACCTCTTTAAGTGGATTGATAGCATCCACGTGTGCATTGTTGATCAGAAGCCAGACCCAAAGTTTAAGGAACCAGTTAGTGAGCTACAGGGTAGAGAGGCTACACTCTTGTCTCTCCTGTTGCCCGTTTGGCACCTGCAGCCCCAAGCAAAGAGCCAATGCTTTTAGCTCATGTAACCTCGAAGTGCCTAGTTAGAATACATTTTATACAAGGGATAGATATTAACCTTGGGGTCCAAAGGATGGACTAAAGTGAGTTGAATCACGCCTTCTTAAAACTAATGTTCAAGTGGAACCCCAGAATGTGGCCCTACTGGGACCCTACTGAGGGTCTTTGAGAATGTATTAGGTAAGGAGAGACTATGGTTAGGATGTGTTCCAAGTCAACGTCTAGTATCCTCACACAAGAAAGGACACCCAGAGACTCCGATTTGTGGGAAGAACGTCATGTGACAATGAAGGTACACACTGTAGTTAGTGAGGGGTTTACAAGCTATGGAATGCCCGGGAGTGCCTGTACAACCAGAACACAGGCCTGGGACAAACAGTGCTTTTGTGTGAGCTTTAAAAGTATTTCACCCATATTGCCAAGCAGGATAGTGCACACCTTTAATCCCAGCAACAGGGAAGTAGAGGCAGGCAAATCTCTGTGAGTTCAAACCAGCCTGTTCTTCAAAGTGAGTCCAGGGCAGCCAGGTCTACCCAGAAAACCCAGTCTTGAAAAACAAACAAAGCACCTGTATTCAACCTTTGTGGCTCTGACACATGCTTGAGAAAAGGAGTTTAGAGGGAGGGAAGATTTATCTTGGCCCACTGTTTCAGAGGTTTCAAGTCCATGTTCAACTGGCTCCAGTATTTCCAGCCTGTGGTAAGGCAGACTATCACAGCAAAAAGACACGGTCTATCTGGCAACTCATTTCCATGGCGACTAGGAAGCACCATGGATCTACTATCTGGGCCCTGGCTCCCAATAATAACGCTTTTATTACATGAAGGGATTAACCAACTGATTGACTCAGAGCTTCAAGCTCCAATCACCCAGACCTTAGCAGCTGGCCTTCATCTATGAGCCTTCAGGGAACATTCCAGGTTGAAGCCAGAAGAGAACAATTTCCTCCCATTCAGTGTACCTCAGGGCCAATGATTTAACAAGCAGAGTGTGCGTGAACTGGATCAATGGTCATGGTACTCATGAATGGTCTAACGTACGAGAGTGAGGAATGTAGATCAGGCACTACCCACATCTGTATTTTAATTGTTCCTCCAGCAGACCATGGTGGTTCACATCAGCACTTAGGCCATAAATGGAAGATCAGAAGTTCAAGGGCACCCACCCTGGGCTACATAGGGAGTTGGAGGCCAGTCTGAGTCACAGGAGAGACCCTGACTCAAAATATAAAACGAAACAAAATCAGTCTTATAATTCTAACAACGTACAAAGGCGTAGTGTACACGGCACTCGTCTAGTTAGTATGCATGGGACCCTGGATTTGAGCCCACCATCGTAGACAAAAAATTTTAAAATAACAATTCTAATGTCAAGCTAGGGTTGAGAGCTACCTATTGGGCACATCCATAGCGTGGTTACTTTCCTGGGGCTACCTCCTCAGCCAGGTCTGCTGTGAAATCAGTCAGCTTTACCTTCCTGGAAATCTGCACACAGGTCGCCTTTGGAGCCAGATATTGACGTTCCGTGGAAGAGAGGCTCACCACTGCATCACTGGGCTTAAGGACATTTACCAGGATTCTTTGTAAGAATTCCCCACGGCCCCATCCAACAGAGGGATCCATTCTGTCTACATGACAGGCACGAGCCAGTTCAGAGTTTCCTTGCGGGGCTGGAAAACAGAAATTGTTCTGATTTTCCTTGTCCCCAAAGTAAAGCTTTTAGAGGGGGAGGGGGAAATGCATTAACAGTAAACATGAGGGGATAGGGAGGCAAAGTTTAGAACAGAGACTGAAGGAACACCCATTCAGAGCCGGCCCCACGTGTGGCCCATACATATACAGCCACCAAACTAGATAAAATGGATGAAGCAAAGAAGTGCAGGCTGACAGGAACCGGATGTAGATCTCTCCTGAGAGACGCAGCCGGAATATGGCAAATACATAGGCGAATGCCAGCAGCAAACCACTGAACTGAGAACGGGACCCCCGTTGAAGGAATCAGAGAAAGGACTGAAAGAGCTGAAGGGGCTTGAGACCCCATATGAACAACAATGCCAACCACCAGAGCTTCCAGGGACTAAGCCACTACCCAAAGACTATACATGGACTGACCCTGGGCTCCAACCTCATAGGTAGCAATGAATAGCCTAGTAAGAGCACCAGTGGAAGGGGAAGCCCTGTTGTGGGGAGGGTGGTAATGGGGGGAGGATGGGGAGGGGAACACCCATATAGAAGGGGAGGGGGAGGGGTTAGGGGGATGTTGGCCTGGAAACTGGGAAAGGGAATAACATTTGAAATGTAAATAAGAAATACCCAATTTAATAAAGATGGAGAAAAAAAAAAAAGAGTAAACATGAAATTGCAGTCTTTGGTGCAGTGCTGGGCCAGGGGAGGGGGATGGGATATTGTGAACTTGGGCCTGCGCAGCGCTGTAGGAGAAGGAGGAGGAGGGAGAAAAGGAAGAAGGGGAAAGGGGGAGGGAGGGAAGGGAGGAGGGGAACAGAGCTCTCCCGCCCGCCCGTAGGCTAGACTGTTGCCTGGGTTAGGTTCCTACTGGAATTCACCTCTAGAAACAGGCTTTGTCCCCGTGCCGTAGTGCCTGTAAGGCCTTTCCTTTTCGCCTGGCTGGGAACCACAGTTAGTTACTGAGTAACTGGGGAACAAAGTTGATGTGCCTCAAAGGCCTTTCTTTATGGGAACAGCAGTTTAAAAGCTCTAACTCGGCAGTGAGCCCAAGGCCAAAAATTGGGAGAAACCGATCCTAGCCTAAAAGATGCAGCTGCAGGGCAGAGAGAAGCCAGTTCAATGGATATAATGCAGGAGGCAGATGAATGAGGAAAAATAGGGCTGGGGGTCGGTATGAGCTTTTAACCTGCCTCCAGTTGCCTCGATGTAACAGGGCTGAGCTGCTGGTGACCCAGTTGGACGGGATATAATCAATTTTGTCCCTCTAGTCTAGAATCCATCAGCGCAGTCTCTCTCTCTCTCTCTCTTTTTTTTTTTAGAGATCCGCCTGCCTCTGCTTCCCAAGTGCTGGGACTAAAGGCATGCATCATTATGCCATGCTATAAGCACAGACTCTTCAACACAGAATATAAGAGTACAAGAAATAGAGACTATAATTCTCTAGTTCCCCTCATTTTCTACTTCAAATATATCCAGAGATACGCTGCTAATTATGGCTCCTTTGAAAAGCTGCTCACTGCAGCCTTCCCTGCTCTCCTGATTCTGCTGTCGGTTTGTGGTCTCTGCTCAGCGCTGAAACCCCTCTCTTCTGCACTTATCTGGTTCTACCCGGTGTATTTGCTCTCTTTCCATGAGAGACAGTCATTCCTCATTAGGCTTTATAAAAGCACGGGTTGTGAACGGCTCTGTATTAGATGCACAGGAATTAATCACTAGTAAATGACAGCCCTAATCAAGCCCAGCATACAGTTTCATCGGGTCCTCCCTCTTCTTTCTCAGGCTCACTTCCCTGCACCCTCCGCTCCAGCCACTTCATCCTACTTTTGGTTCCGGGAACTCAGCCTCTGTGTCCGCATCTTTCACCATCCCTTCTGCTGTCCTTTTCTCTAGAATTCTTTTCCTCCTCTTTGCTTTCAGACATGCTACTTCGCTCTGGCCTCTCCATCAGCTGGCTGGAAGCTTCTGGAAGGCAGGACTAGGGTTCTTTTTTCCCCTCCCTAGCCGGATGCCATACATTGTACCCAGCAGAGGTTCAATCAGGGGTTTCTCAGTTAATGAATGAGTTACCAAGGTTTTAGCCAAAGTGACCTTCTGGTCTCCATCAACAGCATCTCAGTGTGGCTTTTGGTTCGTTTTTCAAGACAGGTTTTCTCCTTGTTGTCTTGGGTGTCCTGGAACTCACTATGTAGACCAGGCTGGCCTCAAATTTACAGAGATTTCACTGCCTCTGCCACGGCCCAGCTCAGTGAGTCTTAATAGCTGTTATTTGTTTAGGAGGATTTGCTCAGAGACTTAAAATAGGTATTGGTGGAAATCGATTGCTGTGATAAACACCAAGACCAAAAGCAGCTGGGAACAGAAAGATAGTTCAGTGGTTAAGAGTACATGTCCTGGGCTGGAGAGATGGCTCATTGATTAAGAGCACTGATGCTCTTCCAAAGGATCTGAGTTCAATTCCCAGCAACCACATGGTGGTGGCTCACAACTGTCTGTAATGGGATCTGATGCCCTCTTCCTGTGTGTCTGAAAACAGCTAGAGAGAGAGAGAGAGAGAGAGAGAGAGAGAGAGAGAGAGAGAGAGAGAGAATCAAATAAATAAATCTTTAAAATAAAAATAAAAAAAGTTGTCTTGGTCATGGTATCTGTTCACAGCAGTAAAACCCTTGGTCATGGTATCTGTTCACAGCAGTAAAACCCTAAGACACTTGGACTCAAGACAGGAACCTGAAGGCAGGAACTGAAGCAGACTTCATGGAGGAGTACCGCTTATTGGCTCGTTCATTTTGCTTTCTTGTACAGGACAAGACCACTTGCCCAGGGGAGATGGGCCCTCTCAACCGCAAGAAAAATGATGCTCCCCCCACCAAAACACACACACTTCCCTACAGGCTAATCTTTTTTTTTTTTAAAGATTTATTTATTTATTTTGTGTATGAGTACACTGTAGCTGTCTTCAGACACACCAGAAGAGCGCATTGGACCCCATTACAGATGGTTGTGAGAGCCTCCATGTGGTTGCTGAGATTTGAACTCAGGACCTCTGGAAGAACAGTCAGTGCTCTTAACCACTGAGCCATCTCTCTAGCCCCCTATAGGCTAATCTTATAGTGGTAATTCTCAGTTAAGATGACCTCTTCTCGGCTATATCTAGATTTGTGTTAAGTTGGCAAAACCCAATCAGCACAGCGAGTGGAGTTTGAAAACTGTTGGACTCATCTGCATTAATGAGGCATGGGGGCCCACAACTTTAACCTCAGCATTCAGGAAACAGACACGGGTGGATCTCTGCGAGTCTGAAGTCAGTCTGGTTTACATGGAAAGTTCCAGGCCAGCTGTGGGAGTATCAAGGGACCCTGTAGGAGTTGGGGGGCGGGGGGAGGGCTGCGGAAAGTGAAAGTTGTTGGCTTAAGAGTGGCCATGGGCTGGGGAGATGGCTCAATGCAGAAAGTGTGTGGCTGGAAAAGCATGAAGGCCAAAGTTCACATCCCTAGAAGTTACAGTAAACCCGGGCAGGTGTGGCTCTAAGCCTGGTTCTCAAGAGTGAGAGATGGGTACCCAAAGGGTAGGATGTTCCGGTAAACTGGCCCAAATCAGGGAGCTCCAGGTTTGGTGAGACCCCAAAATAAAGTGGAGAGCACTTGGCAACCTTGGCAACTTTGGGTCTCTGTGTGCACCCGTGAGCATGTGCACCTGCACACATGTGTATGCCTGTGCATAGGTGAACACACAAGCCCATAGACACACGGACGTGTAAAAGTATCTTTTATTCGCCTAAAGTTAGTTGCCTCCGTCTGCTAACCTAGGTCCAGTCCTAGGAGATTCTAGCCTCCTTATCTAGGCCTAGAATGTTTTCAGCCTCTGAGACTTACTGGGGAATAAAAGGAACGTCCGGTGGCTTCTGTTTCACTGCAGCTGTTTACCGGGTAGCGTGAAGTGAGGAGGAAACTGTAGTCTTCCCTTATTCCGTGAAAGTCAAGTGGTGTGTGTACGTGTGCATGTGTATTGGAGCTGATGGTATAGATAAGCCTGTACTCTTGGCTATTTTGGAGGCTAAGGCAGGAGAATTAAATGTCCAAGGCTAGCTTAGGCTACAAAGGACACTTAAGACCTGAACAATTTAGTTTCAAAAAGAAGAGTAAAACAGAGGCTGGAAATGTAGCTCAGGTGAAGGGCTTGCCTAGCAAGTGCATAGCCTCCGGCTTGTACAAAGGAGGGGTGCCGAAGAGGAGGGTCGTGTGGGGAGACATTTCTCCTCTACTGTCTTACCTCTTGCCCTACCCGGGGACAATGTCAAATGCCAAGTGGTTAAGGGTTGCTTGTACTGTCTCCCTGGTGTACCTCCTTTCTCTTTTTGTCTCCTGTGTCTCAGTTTATGGAGCAAATCTTCCCACATGGGAACTGTGGAGCAGATGTGGAAAGTGAACTTGATCAATCAGTAACCAGGATGAAAAACTCAAATACTCGCAGAGGCCAAAGGAAACGATGTGAGTTGCCTGGATAGGAACAAAGTGACCAGACCCCGTTACAGGGCAGCCACTTCCTCGCTAAGGTCGTTCACAGGGACGGTGGCCCAGGCTCACTTGACTTTACGTTCTACATAACCTGCCTTGAACTTGGGTCTTCTGCAGTCTTAGGGGCCTTTTCCTTGTCAGGAAACTATCCAAGACAGGGCAAGGAGTTTATTATGTGTCTCCGGGTGAATTACCGAGAGCTGTGTGACGGGTTCTCCAGGGAGCTTCAGATTCAATAGCATTCTGAACCGTTGATGGGTTTTGAGATGGGGGACTGACTGTTCTCCATTATCCAGGCGATCTGGATAGTCAGGAGGTCTTTGTAAGTGAAGACGGAGTCGGAAGATGCAGAGAAGTGAAGATGAGGAACTAAAAGGATGAAGCCTGCCATTACTGGCTTTAGTGATGGGGAGGGATGCAGATGTGAGCCAAAAATGCAAATAACCTCAAGATGGTGGGAAAATAGCAAACGCCTGGATTCTCCTCTCCTAGCACCTTAAGGAGGAACATAGCCTGGCCACACGAGGTTTTAGTCAAACAAAGCCACTGTGACTGCTCAGTCCTGACCGAAGTTACTTAGCGCTCTAAGAGTTCAAGAACTGGAAGATGATAAACTTGGCTTTTGTTTTTAAAATGTGTACAAGTAAGTTCTCTTTAATTAATTAATTAATTAACTTATTAAGACACGGTTTCCCTGTGTATTCTTGGCTGTCCTGTAGACCAGGCTGGCCTAGAACCATAGAGATCCCCCTGCCTACGTCTCCAAAGTCCTGGGATTAAAGGTGGGAGGCACCACTACCCAGCTCCTGCTTTCTTGCTTTCCTGCTTGTTTGCTTGCTTTCTTTCTTTCTTTCTTTCTTTCTTTCTTTCTTTCTTTCTTTCTTTCTCTCTTTCTTATACAAATAAGACCTTTTAAATATATATTTATTTAGGGCTGAAGAGATGGCTCAATGGTTAAAGGGTTTACTACTCTTGTAGATGACCCCAAGGTGGTTTCAGCATCCACACAAGGTGGCTAGGAACCACCTGTAATTCCAGTTCTGTCTGTCCCACTCTGGCACCTGCATATGTGATGTAAATAAACTCATGCAGGCACATATCCATAAATAATTAAATGTTTATTTGTGTCCGTGTGTGTAAGAGAGAGACAGAGACAGAGAGATGTGTCGTGACACTTGTGTGGAGGTCAGGGGACAATTCTCAGTCCTTTCCAAGCTCAGGGATTCTACTCGGGTCGTCAGGCCTATATCTGGCTGCCTCTACCTGCTGAGCCAGCTCACTGACCTATAAACAGGTTCTTATACACAGAAGAAACCCATGTCCTGAACTCCCAACTGTTTTGGTTTTGAGACAACATCTCCTAGACTGGCCTAAAACTTGCAATTTCCCTCTCAAGGGCTGGGATTAGAGGTGTTAGCCACTGGAAGTGGCTAGATTTGCACTGCTTTAAGCTATTCCATTTGTGGTAACTGACTCCAGCAGCAGTCGGAAAAATATAGATTATGTGTTGGCTCGATTTATGTTAACTTGACACAAAAGTAGAGTTATCTGAAAGAAGGGAACTTCAATTGAGAAAATGCCTCCACAAGACTCAGGTGTAAGGCATTTTCTTAATTAGTGATTGAAAGGAGATGACCTAACCCTTGATAGGTGGTTACCATCCCTGAGCTGGTGGTCCTCGGTTCTATAAGAAAGCAGGCTCGGGGTTGGGGATTTAGCTCAGTGGTAGAGCGCTTGCCTAGCGCAAGGCCCTGGGTTCGGTCCCCAGCTCCAAAAAAAAAAAAAAAAAAAAAAAAAAAAGGAAAGAAAGCAGGCTGAGCAAGCCATGGGGAGCAAGTCAGTAAGCAGCACCTCTCCACAGCCTCTGTATCAGCTCCTGCCTTCAGGTTCCTGCCCTGTTTGAGTTCCTGTCCTGATGTCCGTCACTGAGAACAGTATAGAAGCATAAGCCAGATAAACCCTTTCCCAAACTAAGACCTTGTTAACTCATCTACAGAGAGAGGTGTGACATTGCATAGCCAGGCAGGGTTGGCTTAATCCTGTAATCTTACCACTCAGAAGCCTAGCCTAGGCTACATAGTGAGTTCCAGGACAGCCTAGGCTACAAAATGAAACTCGAATCTCAAAACAAGCAAAAATAGTTATATTATAAAAAACCAAAATCAGTATTGTTTCTAGCAACACAGACGATTTCTGCAAACGATTGGCATTGGACAGGCCTCTAGTCCTGATGCTTTGGAGATGCAAGAATGAGGTCAGGCCAGTCTTGGCTACATAGGAGGTTGGAAGCCAGTTTGGGTTACATGAGACCCTGTCTTAAAAAAACACTTCATCTCTGCTCAAGACCTCAGGTTAAATGTCCAGCATTATAAGAGGGAGAGGAGGAGGCAGAGGGGGAGGGGGAGGGAGAAGAGGAGGGAGAGGGAGATGGAGAGAGTTCCAGTGAGGAATACAGATCTTTGTTAATCAAAGTCTCATTTGAATCAGTTGTAATAATAGATTTTTACATTTTACAGTCCCTTAATCAGTTGGTGAGTTGAACGATTCATGCTAAGTTTGTATTTGTATATATTCCATATTGCTGATTTTTAAAAACTTAACTTTGGCGATGATGTGTTCACCATCCATACCCTGTTAGCTCCTGTAATGATTTTTATACAGGAGACTGAAACCCAGGGCCTCACACTCGCTGGCAAGCAGTGGACCACTGAGCCACACCCCCAGCCTGTGATCCTAATTTGAACCCCACTTTGTTATTACTTGCCCCACCCGAGGCTTCTCAGACTATGTATTGTTCCCAGCACAGGACCATGCAAAACCCTACAAGCTAAGGGCAGTCTCTTAATGTAGCCTGGTTCACACGAGATTAAACTCAGCAACGCTCTCAATGCTCACTCTGGTAAACCTGGGCTTTAAGCGTCTTGTCTAAAAGCCTTGAACCAGCACTTGGCAAGAGAAGATATTCAAGCCAAATGGCTGATAAGCTATGAAAAGGTAGCTTAGTCATCAGGGAAACACCAATTAAATCCACCCGGCAGCACCAATGCCCACCCACCTGGATCACTAAAATGACAACTGACACCTTTTGTTGTCAAGGATTTGCAACAATGGGAGCCTTCATACAGGGCTAGTGGGAAAGTGAACTGGTATAAACCAGTATGTAGCTTGGGGTGCTGGCAGGGCGGTTCCATTCTTTACTTACAAAGCCAACGAACTGTGTGCAGGTACTGGAGGAGTGGCTCAGTGGTAGAATGGCCTAGCATTCCTGAGGCCCTGGGCTTCGGTTCAGAACCATAAATGCATCAATTAAATGTGCACCCATATTTTTCAAATGCATTTACAGACATCCTTTTATGATAGTCCCAGGTTTGAAATATCCCAAGTGTCTGAAATCAATTAACGTTTCTACAGCGATATACTAACATAATGAAAAACAGTGCCAGAAAAGAACGCAGGTATAAGCAGGGTGCAGTGGTGCACACTTTTAGTCCACCAGTGGAGAAGCAGGAGCAGGTAGAGGAACTCTGTGAGTTCAGAGCTAGCCTGGCTACATAGAGATCCTGTCTTTAAAAAAGAGGGGGAAAAAAAGGAAACAAAAGAGATAAACTTTACAACATTCAGCAAAAGTCACACACAGTGAGTATATATTGTTGTATTCCTTCCACCTGGAATTTGAAAACAGATAAAGCTAATGGATGATGCCATCTTAGCTCATTTTCTGTTAGTGTGACCTGAAACTGGGCTAGTCGTACAAATATAAGTGGTACCATCTAGGAGTCTGGATTGGGTTTTTCTCTGTCAGTTAGAGAATTAAAAGTCAGGAAAACCCTTAGACTCAGCAGGAAGCAATAGATAAACTTTATTACAGGCAAAGAAGCGGGCATTGACAGGACCAGTGTTGGCACAAGATACCTGAAGACCAAGTTCCCTGTACAAAGGAGATGTATTTGCCCCAGAAGGATGGAGGGCAGGGAATAAGAGACAAGGACAGGAGAGAGAGAACGAGGGAGAGGGGTGATGGGTATTTATCCTGGAGGGACAAAGAACTGACTCTGGATAAAAAAAGGAGACAGACGTGGCCCATAGGCAAATGGCAGTTTATTAGAAAGAAGAAAACCCTGTATTAAAATGAGGTGCTTAATTTTAATTGGGCACGTTAATTAGGTGTGCTGCAAGGAGGCTAGACTTCAATACTTTGATTGCTGGACCTTGGTTGTCATTCTGGGGCTGGGAGTGGGGGTGGAGGGTGAAGAAGTAAGAAGTGGTCAGATAAGGGACTGGACCTTGGGGCCTTGCTTTAGCAAGGCAGCGGGAATGGAGAAGGGTGAGGCCTGCCAGGGCCACAGTTACCATGCCCAGGTCAGCTAAAGGTGCCTTCAAGACACACAGCAAAGTTCTCAGAAAGATACCCTTCAGAACAGAGAGGGGGCAGAAATGTGTTTTCCCTGGGTGGCTGGGGGATTTAAGTGTTTTTGGTGGTCTGGGATAGGTTTCCTTCCCCTAATTTTAGGTTGACCAACTCAGACAGCAAAAGGGGGAGTTCATAGCACACGGCTTCCAGTGACTGTGCATTTATAATGGTACAGGGGAGGTCTCTTACCCCAGATTCTGAGTTTGATCAACTTGGACAAATTAAGAAGACCTGGTAGGTCCATAGCTTCAGGTAAACATCTTCAGGACTGGTCTTAAATAAATCTGATCACCCTGTACTGGGCAGCAGGAAGTAGGGAGGGGCAAAGGGGGAGACAGGAGAAAGACTCCTCCAGGCTTTTGCCTCAGGTCAGGAGAGAGAGGAAGAAGGAGAAGTTTGATTTCTTTATCTATCAGTGGCCTCTTTCTCTGTCTGGCTGCCTGTTAGTGATATGTCTAGCTTAGTCTCTCATACATTTAAGCCAGATGTGATGACTTACATCTGGAATCCCAGCACTTCAGGACCAGAGGCAGGAGGATAGCCTTGAGTTCGATGTCAACTTACGCTATTGAGGTACATAGTCAGGGTTGTGGTTCAATAGTAAAGTGCCTCCTCCTGTATGTGAGGCCCTGGATTGAGTCCTTGGCATGCAAAGAAAAAGAAAGTTGTTGAAATTGTTACTTGGTTTTGGTTTTGGTTTTAGAGACTGAACGTTGGAGAGTCGGTGCTGACATCTGTGCTGTCCACCCCTTCCCTCTTTCCTCCCCATCCCTACACTGAAGCTCCTTTCAACCTCAAAAAACTCATGCTAACATCAGTCACCCAGAATGTCGTTATCCTGACTGGTCTTTTGTGGATGTTTTATGCCTGCTAATCAGGTAACCTGCTTTGTGTGATGTAATATAATTTGTCCCCTTTACTATTATTTTAAGGCCTATGATTATTTCTAAACTCCTATAAGGATTTTGCCTAAACTGGGCATAGTGGCACAAACCTTTAATCCCTGAGAAATAGAGCACTGGGAGACAGAAGCAGGTGGATCTTTGTGAATTTGGGGCTAGCCTGGTCTAATAGTGAATTATTTCACAACAGCCAGCATTATACAGTGAGACACTTTCATGGGGGAGGGGGAACTAGGGGGGTATGCCAAGTTTAAGATACATAAATTTTGTGTTTCAAAACTAACTTTAAGTTTTCAAATGACTCTTTAAGTTTTCAGTTGCCTAATTTAAGACATGTACATTTCAGAACTGATTTCTTGGGTTTTCATTACAATCTAGTGGTTTCTTTCTTTCTTTTTAAAAAGATTTATTCATTTATTATATATAAGTATACTGCAGCTGTCTTCAGATACACCAGAAGAGGGCATCGGATCTCTTTAAGATGGTTGTGAGCCACCATGTGGTTGCTGGGAATTGAACTCAGGACCTCTGGAAGAGTAGTCAGGTGCTCTTAACCGCTGAGCCATCTCTCCAGCCCCTAGTGGGTTCTTTCAAAAGTCGTTTTCAAAGTTCTAACAATAGGAGATAGATGATAGTTCTGTGGCTAAGAGCAGTGGTTGCTCATCCAGAGGATCTGGGTTCAATTTCCAGCACCTCCCATGCTGCTAACTTCCATCTACAACTCAATTTTCAGAGGAAATGAAGCTTTTTTCTGATTTCCTCAGGCACCATGCACACAGTGTGCATACATACTTGTAGGGAGTGCACATACTTACACATAAACAGAACATGCACACACATAAGTAAATCTAAAACATATGTTTTTAAAAAAGAAACAAACTGGGATTTATGGAAAACTTCGGGTGTTTGTATGTGATATGTCTGAGAATACAAATGTTATTAAATCTTGGTATTTTAACACCAAGATGTGTCACAGGACTTGGCAACTGTTAAGGTTAGGAAATGTTATTTATAGACTTTGTATTTGTGTGTGTGTGTGTGTGTGTGTGTGTGTGTGTTGTGTGAATGTGTGCTTCAGTCAATGTTCTATTGTTGTAAAGGGACACCATGACTATTGTCTTAGTTAGGGTTTTATTGCTGTGAACAGACACCATGACCACGGCAACTCTTATAAAGGAGAACATTTATTTGAGGCTGGCTTACAGGTTCAGAGGTTCAGTCTATATTATCATCATGGCAGAAAACATGGCAGCCTGCAGGCAGACATGGTGTTTGGGAAGGAGCTGAGAGTTCTGCATCTTGATTTGCAGGTATCAGAAGGAGACTAAGTGCTCCACACTGGGCAAAGCGTGAGGACAAATGGACTTCCACGGTGTCACACTTCCTCTAATAAGGCCACACCATTTAATAGTACCAACCCCGATGGCCAAGCATTCAAATACCTGAATCTCTGGGGCCAACTATTCAGCCTATACAAGCACCCCATGGGCTTGTAGCCATAACATAATGCACAATGCACGATCCAGCTTCAAAAGTCCCCAGAGTCCATCGCAGTCTCAACAATGTTTAAAATCCAAAGTTCCAAGTCTCTTCTGCGAGTCATGCAACCTCTTAACTGTAATCCTATAAAATCATAATTAAAAAGCAGATCATATATTTCTAACATCACAGGATGTGCATTACCATTCCAAAGTGTCGCAGTGAGGAAGGACTGAGCAAAGCAAGATCAAATACCAGCTGGGCAAACTCCAAACTCTGCATCTCCGTGTCTGATGTCCAACTCCTTTCAGCTCTGCTGCTTGCAACATCATTCTCTCTCTCGGGCTGGTTTCACTCCCTGTTCGTCACTTTCCCTAGCAGATACCCCCACAGTTCTGGCATCTCACATCTTGGGGGCTCCAGAACAACTTAAACTTCACGGCTCCTTGTTTCAATGTCTGGTATCCACACATCTTAAAATCCACACAAAATGCTTATGAATTTTAAATATAACTTACTTATTTTACAACATATTGGGATAGTAATAGACTTATGCAATATAGTATGACTTCCTGAGTCCTCATCTCTTTCATGCATGTAAGTGTTATAAACATGGGCTGGGAAGGTGGCTCAGCACTTAAGAGCACTGACTGCTCTTCCAGAGGTCCTGAGTTCATTTCCCAGCAACCACATGGTGGCTCACAACCATCTGTAATGAGATCCGATGCCCTCTTCTGGTGTGTCTGAAGACATCTACAGTGTACTTGTATATAATAAATAAATCTTAAAAAAAAGTTGTAAACATGAGGTGCATTTTTGGTAAATGTTTTAAAAATGTTTTTAGCTAAAAATATTTATATTGGCAATTTATAAAGGACTGTAGTGTAATTATAACTCCTAAGACAATATAAGATTATTTGTAATACAATGTAACTTCCCAAGTTCTCATTTGCTTATTAACAAGACATACAACTTACAGATATGAAGAATGTTTTTGCTAAAGAAGGCTCAAAAATTATTTTAGATAAAAATGTTTATACGAGAAATTTATAGTTATAATTTTAGCTTACTTATAATCTCTAAGATCAAAACTCTTTGATCAAACTCTTAACTGAATTTGACTCTGTTTATAGCAATACAGATTTTCCTCTTTGTTTATTCTTTCATATAATACATCCAGACCACAGCCTTCCTCCCAAAAACCACAGTGTGCAGTGTCTGGCAGTGGTGGTGCTGCACACCTTTAACTCCAGCATTAGGGAGGCAGAGGCAGGCGAATCTCTGTGAGTTCAAGGCCAGCCTGATCTACAGAGTGAGTTCCAGGACAGCCAGGGCCATACAGAGAAACCCTGTCTTGAGAAACAAATAGTTTTTAAAATGTGAATTAAGAAGTAATTAAGATCTTAGTGATGCTTAAAAAAAAGGAATTTGTTTTTATCCTATTTCTAAGGATAAGAAATAAGACAAGGTTATGTTTCTCAGAAAAGATGGGGTGCAGTGGAGGGGGGCCTGGGAGGAGCTGGAGAGAGAAGGAGAGAGAGGATATGATCAACTAACATTATACACAGGCACTAAATTCTCAAATAGATAGAAAATACGTTCTTTAAACTGTTGTGCATAAATTGAGAGAAACGGTTGTCTTAGTTAGGGTTTCTGTTGCTGCAACGAAACACCACAACCAAAAAAGCAAGCTGGGGAGGAAAGGGTTTATTCGATTTACACTTCCACGGCAATGTTCATCATTGAAGGAAGTCAGGACAGGAACTCAAGCATTTATTTACATTCCCATCACAGTTTCCCTCTCACCTTACCTCCACCCACCCTTTTCCTCAGAAAGTGATCAGAAAAAGGGAGGCCTCCCATGGATCCCAACCAGCCTTGGCGTATCAAGTTGCAGGAGGACTAGGCACATCTTCTCCTTACTGTATCTAGGTGAGGCAGCCCAGTTAGGAGACAGGGATCAAAGGTTGGGCAGCAGAGTCAGATACAGCTCCCACTCCTTCAGCCTGCTTTCTCATAGAGCCCTGGACCACCAGCTCAGGGATGGCCCCACCCACCATGAGCTAGGGCTTTCCTCATTGATCACTAGTTGAGAAAATGCCTGACAGCTGGATCTCATGGATGCATTTCTCAACTGAGACTCCTTCCTCTCTATGACTCTAGTTTGTGTCAAGTTGACACACAAAACCAGCCAGTACAATTGACCCGTTGTCAACTTGACACAAACGTACACCGTTAAGCCGAAGACCTCCCTTTCTTATCCATCCCCAAGATCTCACATTAACACTATAAGTACTTTAAAAGTCCCAGTCTTTACAAATTCAAAACACATTAGAATTTCAGTCCCTTTAAAATATCCAATCTCTTTTAAAAATCCTGTCTTTTAAAATTCAAAGTCTCTCTTAACTATGGGCCCCACTAAAATACTTTCTTATTTCAAGAGGGAAAAATCAGGACACAGTCACAATCAAAGCAAAGCAATGCTTTGTCCAGTGTCTTGGATCCACTTATCACCTTCTGGACTCCTCCAAAGGGCTTGGGTCACTTCTCCAGCTCTACCCTGTGCAACACACACAGCTTGTCTTCTAGGCTCCAGCTGGCTCCACTCCACTGCTGATGCTGCTCCTGGTGGTCCTCCCGTGATGGTCCTGACAGCTCCAAAACGCTGGGGTTTCTTGCTGCAACTGGGCGGGACTTTCACTGATAGCCTATCAGAGGCTCTTTTCCTGGTGCCACGCCTTAAATCCTTTGCATGACCCTTTCAGTCCTGGGCCTTCCACTCCCATTGAGGCTGCACCTTCACCAATGGCTTCTCTGACCTCACACAGTGCCCAGCCTCAGGTCCTCTCCATGATTCCTTTAGAACCGGTATCACCTGGGTGACTCTTACACCGCCAAGTTCGGCTGTCAGAAAGAGATACAACCATGGCCACCTCTAAGAATTCGGCTTCTGGGCCCCTAGAAGTCAGAAAAGGCCATTGGATCTCCCGGAACTGGAGCTGCAGATGGTTGTGAGCCACTGTGTGGGTGCTGGGAACTGATCAGGTCCTAAGTATTCTCAGTCACTGAACAATCTCTCTAGGCCCTCAGACACCTTCCTTTTATAGCCTAGGCACACCTGCCCATGGATAGCACCATCCACCATAGTCTGGGACTTCCTATATCAATTTGCAATCAAGTAAATACCCCATAGACATGACCATAGGCCAGTCCCAAGGAGATAATTTCTCAACTTAGGTTCTCTCTGACCAGGTGTGTCACATGACAGATGAAGCTACCTGTGGCAGGCATGGTCAGTATACCCTTATGTAAAATACTAGAAAGGTATTTACATGAATTCCCTGTCAGTTCCTCTTATTCTGAAAGAGGATGAGAGGTAAAGATCTGTTTTCAGACTTGTTTTCACTGTAGTTACCTCTCTCAATCACAAGAGGGCGGTGTGGCCCCATCGCTTTTGGTTGGCGTTTGGGGTGTTGGCTGGGATGGCCTGGTTTCCTTCAGTTTCCAATCTTCTCGCCAAATGTTCCTTTGTCTCCTCCTACCAATAGCAAAGCTAGGAAGAAACCGTGGAGCTGGGGGCAGCTATGTATCTATGATGTATTGAGATGAAAAGCGTGGGGGTAGGGAGTTCTACGGACCTCACGAAGGTATATATTGCCCATGGAGGCTTTCAAAGGAAGAATATTGACTTACTAAGGGTTTTGTGGCTTGCTTTGTTTGAGTTGGGAGGGTCAAGACATGGGCTTCAAGTAGTCTAGCCTTGAGGTTAAGCAGCTGAGGATGATCGCGATCGCCCCTCCACACACTCAGTGTCACAGTAGGCTTTACAAAAGATTCAACTCGCGTGCGTGCGTGCGTGCGTGCGTGCGTGCGTGCGTGCGTGCGTGCGTGCGTGCTTGTTGGTGAAGGTGGGCGTGGTGGCCCATGCCTTTTATCTCAGCACTCAGGAGACAGAGTCAGGTCAGATCTCTGAGTTCAAGGCCAACCTGGTTTACAGAGGGAAGTCCAGGATAGCCAGGGCTAAACGGAGATACTCTGTCTGGAAAAACCTAAACAAAACGAAACCAAACTAAAACAAAGCAAAACAAAACAAAAGAGCTGATGCCTGTAATTAGATACTCTGAGAACTAGAACAGGACAGAAAGTTCCAGGCCAGTCTAGCCTACATAGCAAGAGCTGTCTCAAAACAACAAACAAAACAGCAGGCTGTGGCTGTAGCTCAGCTGGCAGCGTATATGCTTGCACACAGAAAGTTCTGGCTTCAATGCCCAGCACCATGTGGGTAAGCCGTTCTTCACCAGCCTGGTCGGAGTCACACACCGCAGCCAGACGGACATAAAAGACCGTTTACGGGGCTGGGATTTAGCTCAGTGGTAGAGCGCTTACCTAGAAGCGCAAGGCCCTGGGTTCGATCCCCAGCTCCGAAAAAAGAACCAAAAAAAAAAAAAAAAAAAGACCGTTTACGTCCATGTTTCTCTAGCCGAGCATACTAGGATCAGATTCACCCGGGTGCTTGTTGAAATGCAGACCAGCTCCCAACCCCAGAACCACTGAAAGGAGGGCTAGAAACCCCACACTGTCAAAAAGGGGCCCCTCCTCCACTATACCCACATGGCTAACCACGGAGGTGAAATTTTGAGTTCTTGTTTGGTTCAGCACCAAATTGTATAAGAAATAAAACTCAAAAGTTAAGTGACTTACCCAAGATTACCCAGTAAGTCGGCAACAGCCCTGTGACATAAATCAAGACCCTGACCCCTGGTCCCTGACCCCACATCATTACGTTTTTGTTCTACTTTTTTGGTTTCGTTTTTGTTTTTTGAGATAGGGTTTATTTTAGTAGCCCTAGCTGTCCTGGAACTCACTCTGTAGACCAGGCTGGCCCTTGAACTCAGAGATTCTCTTGACTCCCTCACAAATGCTGGGATTAAAGGTGCACACCACCATCATCTGCCTGCTCTATATTTCTTAAAGCTAGTCTAGACTGGAACTTTAAATAGGTACTTCATGGATTCTGCAAGCATTTGGTTATAAGAGGATGTATGTAAAAGAAAAAGAATCATTAGTATTTATTTATAATTATTATATTATGTATCAGGACTGTCATTTGTAAACTGTCGTTTCTAATGTCCAAATCACCACAGAAGTTCTACCATTAGGGGTTGGAGAGATAGCTCTGTGGTTGTGGATACTGGTTTCTCTTTCAGAGGACCCAGGTTCAGTTCCCAGAACCCAGGTAGCAGCTGACAACTGCCTGTATGTCCAGTACCAGGGAATCAGATGACCCCTTCTGGCCTCTGTGGGTACTGTATGTCCATGGAAGACAGACATATCTGAAGGCAAATGCCCATATACATGAAGTAAAATAAAAAAAAAAAAAAAAGACAGGAGAGAAACCCCCTCTATGCATAATTTTTTAAAAATCTAAAGGCAATTAAAAAGGATATATAGGGTTCTTTTTTAAGATTTATTTTATGGGCTGGAGAGATGGCTCGGTGGTTAAGAGCACTGACTGCTCTTCCAGAGGTCCTGAGTCCAATTCCCAGCAACCACATGGTGGCTCACAACCATCTGTAATGGGATCTGATGCCCTCTTCTGGTGTGTCTGAAGACAGCTACAGTGTATATAATAAATAAATAAATCTTTAAAAGAAAGAAAGAAAGAATCCCACATAATTAAAAAATTTTTTAAAAGATTTAGTTTATTATTTTATGTGTTTGAGTATTTTGCCTGCATGTATTATATTTACTGAGTATGTACCTGGTACCACCCAGGTGTGAAGAGACATCAGATCACTCAGGACTGCAGATACAGATAGTTGTGAGCCATCATGTGGGCCCTGGGAATTGAACCTGGGTCCTCTGTAAGAAGCGACAAGTGCTTTTTGACCACCCAGCCAACTTTGCAGCCTCAACATAGTGTTTCAGATGAACAATTTCACTGAATAAGGCTGTAACATAAAAAGCCATTTGGAGAAAGAAAATGAACTTCAACCCATGCTTCATATCATAAATAGAAATTAAGACATTAGTCATAGACTTATATGTGAAATATCAAAGTATGAAACCTAGAAGAAAAATCTTGTGGTATTAAGATTTCTTAGTGTATTAAAATTTATCAATAAATGTGATACATTTAATACACTGGGCTTTATCAAAATTAAAATTATTTTTGGGGGGAGTGAGATGGGGTTTCTCTGTGTAGCCCCAGCTGACCTGGAACTTGCTTCATAGACCAGGCTGGTCTTGAACTCAGAGATCCACCTGCCTCTGCTTCCTGAGTGCTGGGATTAAAAGTATGCACCACTACCACGTGGCCCCCAAATTTAAAATTTTTACCAAAAACCAAGTCTAGCCATGCACCATTATGCACATCTGTAACCCCAGAACTCAGAAGGAAGAGGCAGGAGGATCAGGAGTTCAAAACCAGCTTGGTCTACAAGAGATCTGTCTCACGTAAAAGAGAGAAACAAGTTTCAAATACTGGCAAGGATGTGGAGAAAGAGAAACCTTTTATTCACTGTTAGTAGAAATGTATATTGGTATAACCACTGTGGAAAACAATATGGAGGTGTTTCCAAAAAGCTAAAAGTAGAGCTACCCCATGACTGCGCTCTACATGAGGAAACTGAAGTTGATATACAAAAGAGATACCCATACATCCATGTTCAGTGTGGCGCTATTCACAATAGTCAGGATATGCTGTGAACTAGGTGCTCATCAACAGATGGATGAATAAAGAAAGCATATATACATATATGTCTACACACACACACACACACACACACACACACACACACACACACACACACACACACACACGCACACACACGCACACACCCCTAATTCAACCTTAAGGACAAACTTGTAGCTGGATTTTTATTTATGTGTATTTTCTGTGTCTATGTGAGTGTCAGATGTGAGTGTTAGATATATTTCTTAATCGTTCTCTATTTATTTTTTTAAAGATTTATTTATTTATTATATATAAGTACACTGTAGCTGTCTTCAGGTACACCAGAAGAGGGCATCGGATCTCTTTACAGATGGTTGTGAGCCACCTTGTGGTTGCTGGGAATTGAACTCAGGACCTCTGGAAGAGCAGTCAGGGCTCTTAACCACTGAGCCATCTCTCCAGACCAATTGTTCTCTATTTAATTTAATTTAATTTTATTTACTGAGACAGGATCTCGTTTTAAACTTTTTGTTTCTATTTTATGCATATAGGTGTTTGACTGAGAGTATATGTAGGCATTGGGTGCATGCAGTGTCCAAGGAGGCCAGAAGACGGTGAAGTTATAGCTGGTCGTGAGCTGTCATGTAAATGTGGGAATTGAACCCAGGTCCTGTGGAAAAGCAGTCGGTGCTTTTAATGACTGAGCTATCTCTCCAGCTCCTAGGCAGGATCTCTTGACAAGGCCGGGACTCACAGAGTCAGCTAGTCTAGACAGTCAGCAAGCCCAAGGGTTCTTCTGTCTCGGCCTCTGCAACTCTGGGATTACAGGCAGTCAGTCACACTGGCAGGCTTTTATGTGGGTTCTGGGGATCATCCACACTCCAGCCTTCACATTCAGAATGCAAAAGCACTTTATCTTAATTAATTTTGTAAGACTATTTTTCACCAGTTAACTCTCTCACTGTGTGTGTGTGTGTATGTGTGTGTGTGTGTGTGTGTGTGTGTGTGTGTGTGTGTGTGTGTGTGTGTGTGTGTGTGTGTGTGTGTGTGTGTCTGTGTGTGTGTCTGTGTGTGTGTGTGTGTGTGTGTGTGTGTGTGTGTGTGTGTGTGTGTGTATGTGTGTGTGTGTGTGTGTGTGTGTGTGTGTGTGTGTGTGTGTTATACTCACACAGTGGTCAGAGGACAACTGACAAGAGTTGGTCCTCTCCGTCCACCATGTTGATTCTGGAATCGAAGTCAGATCTGTCAAGTCAAGCATGGCAGCAAGTGTCCCTATCCACGGGATTATACTTTTTTTTTTTTTTTTTCCGGGGCTGGGGACCGAACCCAGGACCTTGTGCTTCCTAGGTAAGCGCTCTACCACTGAGCCAAATCCCCAACCCCTACCCACGGGATTATATAATTCAGTGGTCAGTGGCAGTGTGTTCTTAGTTTGCACCGGCTTTGAGCTTAAGTCTCACCACCAAACTTGAGCCACGCTGCTTGGATTCCAGTGCTAATTTTTCAACTCTTCATTAACTTTATCATGCTCAGATTTCCCCATCTGTAAAATAGGCATTATAATAATGCTTGCCTCCTAGGGTTGGTGTGATAACTAGATGAGGTAAAAAGGGCTTAAGTATAGCTTAATGATGTGGTGCTAGCCCAGATATGTGAGAGGCTGAGTCTGACCAACTGTTAAAACTCTCTCCAGGGAGGATGTAAGCAGCATCTTTCTCTTAAAGTCCCAGTGACAAATTGAGGCATGATTCCACCAAAGTTCATTCTAAGGAATCAATGTTATTGGGAATCCTTACCGAGCATAGGTGAGGGGTTACTGACTGGGGTGTAGATTCTCCTCCCGCCCCCAACAGGCCATACTTGAAAAGCCTTTACCCAGCAGAGATGAGGGCTTCCCTACAGCCACATAGATGGAGGCCTTGTCCCATAGTCTTTCTGACCTATACAGTATCAGCCCCTCCCAGAGGCCATGTGTAATTAAGGCAGAGTTTCATATAATAGGCCAGAGGCTCAGGGATCTAAATAGTCAACAAGTCCAGCTGGCAAATCCTTTTTCAAGGAGGAAATCCCGGAGACAATGGTTGCTGGGCCAAAAAGATAGTCAGTGACAGTGACAACACGAACACACATGTGCATGTGTGTTCACAACACACACACACACACACACACACACACACACACACACACACACGCAGGAGAGGGATACAGCAAGGGTCAACTGATCGATTAGATCAGCTCCTGTGGTAAGCATAGGTATGGGGCTGTTCTTTATTTTTGGAGTAAGAATGAAGATTTGTCAAAAATCAGGCAAGCAGCTATTTTGGGGGTGTGAGTGTGAAAGCCTCGGGGCTGTTCTGGAATTAGCTCCAGAAGTTTCCTCTCCGTAGAAGGACCTATTGCTTCCTGTCCTTTGATCCATCTGCTGCTCCGTGATTTTCCCCTTTGCTGTATATTTCTTTCTATCACACACTAAGGACTCAACCAGGCATGCAGGGCAAGACAGTTACATGGGGCTGAAATGTGCTCTGAGTCTTTGAACATTTATTAAGTGAGCCCATGTGTTCTTAGTGCCTGAGAGCTGCTCTTCGTGGCCACTGTCTAGTCAGAAGTTGGTTAACTCACTACTCCCCAAGTAAACAGTATGTTTGGAAGCTTGAAAATGGAATCCAAAGCTTAAAATTTCAAACAGACTATTGGACTTCACGGCCACAAGAATTTCAAAATAAAAGGCTACCATGAATATCAGTTTGGATTAGGTTTGGTATTAACAGAAAACTCATAAAAAAACCGTATAAAAATCTGAAGTGTATTGCATTCTCTTATAAATTTCTCAAAGCAGGTGGCCCTGAGCTAACTGCAGAGCCAGGAAAACCACTTGTTTCTCCAGGCAAGGCTGTGGATTCATTCATAGTTAGTATTGGCTAAGCAAAGCAATAGTTATGAGGTTAGACCGTTCTTACTGTCATAGGCAGTGGGTGACTACAGGGAAACAGTGTTTGTTGGACATGACAGAGCCATTGCACACAGGAACTCTCCGTGGCTGTGATTGTATGCACGAGATCTGCACAAGATCAAGCCATACAAAATCCCAGCATGGTTGGGAAAGGGGCTCCCGAAGTCTATTGGGAGAGAGACTGCTTTTCCAGAAGTCCTGAGTTCAATTCCCAGCAACCACATTGGGGCTCACAACTGACGCCCCCTTCTGGTGTGTCTGGAGACAGCTACAGTGTACTCACATACATAAAATGAGAGAGAGAGAGAGAGAGAGAGAGAGAGAGAGAGAGAGAGAGAGAGAGAGAGAGAGCCTATCTTAGCTTACTTTCTATTCATCCTGAATCACAGTACATTGAGGAAAGCCAATGAAGGAGAGGAGCTTGGAGGCAGGAACAGAACTAGAGGCCACGAAGGAATGAATGTTGCTTAATGTCTTGCTCTCTATAGTTTGCCCAGTTTGCTTACCCACAGTGAGCTGGGCCCTCCCACATTAACCATTAATCAAAATGCCTCCACAGACTTAGCTATTGGCCAATATGATAAAGTCCTTTTCTCGCTTATCTCGCCAGATGACTCTAACTCATATCAAAGTGACAAAACACAGCAAACCGAGCAGCACAGAGGCCCTGGGAGGCAGCCCACACTCCAGCCGCCCACGCTCCAGCCGGTGGTCCTGCACCCGTGCACAGACAGACTACACCAAGCGGACTCAATTAGATTTTTAAAAAGCCACTGTGAGCCACACAGTTTTGGCACACACCTTTAATCCCAGCACTTGGGAGGCAGAGGCAGGGGGATCTCTGAGTTTGGAGGGCAGCCTGGTCTAAAGAGCCAGTTCCAGAATAGCCATGGCTACAGAGAAAATGCCTGTATCAATACCTCACCCCCTAAATAAAACAAATTAATATCACATGAAGTTGGGAGGAGGAAATGGTGAGGAATCGAAGGGGTGGAAATGGGGCTGGAGTTGATCAATACACATTATCACATGTATAAAATCTTCAAACAATCTTTTATTAATTTATTTTATTTTACAGGCAGCCGAAGGAGTCATAGACAGCCTCTGCTTCCACTGTTAGGAGTCCCACATGAAGCCCAAGCTGCACAACTGTTACATAGGTGTAGAGGGCCTTGGTCAGTCCCATGCATGCTCCCCGGTTGGTGGTTCAGTCTCTGGGAGTCTCTATGGGACCAGGTTAATTGATCCTGTAGGTTTCCTTGTGGTGTTTTTGGCCCTCTGGCTCCTGCAGTCCTCCCCACCACCCTCTTCCCCAAACTCTGCCTAATGTTTGGCTGTGGGTCTCTGCATTGGTTTCCATCAGTTGCTGGGTGAAGCCTCTCTGATGACAGTTATGCTAGGCTTCTGTCTGCAAGCATAGAAGAATGTCATTAATAATGTCAGGGGGTGGGCTCCCTCATGGCATGGGTCTCAAAGCTACACCAGTCATTGGTTGTCATTCCCTCAGTTTCTGCTCCATCTTGACCCCTGCATATCCTGTAGGCAGGACAAATTGAAGGTCAAAGGTTTTATGGCTGAATTGGTGTCCCAGCCCCCTGGTTACAGGAGGTGGCTGGTTCAGGCTCCATATCCCCCATTGCTAGGAGTCTTAGCTAGGGTCACCCACATAGATGCCTGGGACTTCCATTGCCCTGGGTTTCTAGTTGTCCCAGTGATGACCCCCCTACCCCCTTCCAGTTGTCTATCCCAGTATTTTCTCCCTCCATCCTCTCCTGACCTGATCTTTCCTGTTTCCATCCCCACCATATCCAGTCCCCTCCCCCACATCATGATTTCTATTCTAGTCCCCTTCTCAGTGAGAGTCAAGCATTCTTGTTACTTGGCTTCTTTGGGTCTGTGGATTGTAGCATGGTTATCCTTTAAGGCTAACACCCATTTATAAGTGAGTATGTGTCACGTTCATCTTTCTGGGTCCGAGTTACCTCACTCAGGATGATCTTTTCTAGCTCCATCCATTTGCCTGCAAAATATAATTGCCCTTAATAGCAGAGTAATACTCCATTGTGTAAATGTACCGCATTTTTATTTATCCGTTCTTCTGTTGTCCCCCCCCACCCCCAACCCCCACAGTTTCACTGTGTAGCTCTGGCTGTCCTGGAACTGACTCTGTAGACCAGGGTGACCTCAAACTCACAGAAATCCATCTGCCTCTGCCTTTCAAGTGCTGGGTTTAAAGGCATGTGCCACCAACGCCTGGATCAGTTGAATTGTTTTAATTAAAACTTGTTATTTTGTGTGTATGGGTGCTTTACCTGCACCTGTCTGTGTACCACACGCATTCAGTGCTCATGGAGGCCAGAAGAGGGCGCTGGATTGGTGTTACAAGTTGTTAACAGCCGGTGTACTTAACCAGCAAGCTCTCTCTCTCCAGTCCCTCATTTTCTCTATTAAGACTGAAAAGGTAAGATGAATATCAGTTAAAATTTAGTGGAACTCTTTCTACACAAGTTCACACATGTCTTTTTTTATATCCGTAGATGTTGTTCTGCTATGGAAACCTCCATTCAGTGTGTGTGTGTGTGTGTGTGTGTGTGTGTGTGTGTGTGTGTGTGTGTGTGTGTGTTTTGAGACAGTAGCCCCTGTCTCACTCTAGAGCAGGCCGGCCTCTAACTCACAGAGATCCACTTGCCTATGCCTCCCCAGTGCTGGGATTACAGACATGCAACACCACTGCTGGGCTCAACTCATGATCTTCACTGTCAACTGTTATGCACGCTGTTGTAGATATTTCCACTTACATCCTAGTGGTTAGGACTTAGGCTATCTTGTTATGAGGGATGCTGGGAAATGTAGTCTTTATGTTTAACCATATGTTAACTAATCTGTTAGTGTGCTATATTAGAACATTACATCAGGAAACTGGTAGCTCCACCCGCAAGATCATAGTAAATTAACCCAGCATGATCAATGTTTTAATTAGAACACAGTGAAAAAGACTACTTTTTAGATTGTATTGATAATAAAGAGATCTGAAGAAAAACAAATCTATTTGCCAAAGGGAACATTGCTTAGCCTGACCCTTGGAAACACACACTTGTAGGAAGGAGACAGGCATGGGAAAGACCCATCCACATGCTATCCAAAAGAAAGGAAATCTTGCACCCTTGTTGCTAGCAAAGCTATCTGTCAGGTAAGGTGGAAAGGCAGGGGTCTGCAGCCTGGCCCTGTTGCTACATTCTTCCTCATTGTGTGATAGTTTGAGTAGGCATGGTCTCCCATAGACTCATGTTTGAATCCCTGGCATTTAACTGAAGGAAGTGGCACTATTAGAAGGCGTGGCTTTGTTGAAGAAAGTGTCTCACTGTGGGAGAGGGGGGGTCTGAGGTCTTACATGCTCAAACTACACCCAGCGGGGACACAGTCTCCTGCTGCCTTCAGATCAAGATGCAGAACTCTCCGCTCTGTCTCCAGCACTGTGTCTGCCTGGACGCTCCCACGCTTCTCTCATGACAATAAGGGACTGAACCTTTGAACCTGTAGGCCAGCCCCAATTAAAAGGTTTCCCTTTATAAGATCTGCTGTGGTCATGATGTCTCTCTCTTCACAGCAATGAAACCCTAGCTAATGCCTGTCTGGGTGGCCTCAGCTCGATGCCCTCTTACCCTGAATAGTCACTTCCTTGGCCTCCTCTGTCACTTTCCTGATCTCTTTGTCAGCCAGGCTTTTCATTCTGTGGCTACAGACCAACAGGAAAGACGGTGTGCTGAGGGAGAAGGACCTTCTCTGAGGCCAGTCCAATCAGTCACGATCAGTGAATCTGCAGCCTGGGGCTGCTTCAGGGTCCTGCTCTGGCTCTGGTGAGTCTGTCCTTCCTCTGGGGATTGCCATAGATGGGCCTTTGTCCTTGAGAGCACAAGGCCTGGTCCTGGATAGTGGATGAGGGAGCATCTCCTATCACCATTATCTGTCAGTTGGCTATAAGAATAAGCTGAAAATGATGTTAGCCTTGACCACATTTCCATGTATTGTAATTCTTCAAGAACATGCAGAAGACAGTGTGAGAGCCCTGAAGATAAGTTTCGCTACCTTTCTGAACACACACACACACAGACACACACACACACACACACACACACACACACACACACACACACACACAGGAAATGCTAGAGATCAAACCCTGGGGCTCACCCATGCTAGGCAGGCAGGCAAGCACTCCACATGTGGGCTATGCCCCCAGCCTCTGCAGCAGCTCCCTTATGAGAGGACGTAGGGAGAGCGCCTCCTTTGCCTTGTAGTTTGGTGCTAATAGAGAAGCTGCTTTCTCTGGCTGGTCGTGATTTGGAGACGGCACGTGGCAAGCAGGGCTGGACATAAAGCAGTACAGCATGGCCATCAAAGCTCTCACTTGCCTGTAACCTCTGACCCCAAATGTTAGGTTTGGTATAGTGTGGCCGTCTGTTTTTTGAGACATAGCATTACTCTGAAGATCAGGTAGGGCTAGAACTCACTTAGTAGCCCATAGTGGCTTCTCTCTTCTCTCTTCTCTCTCTCTCTCTCTCTCTCTCTCTCTCTCTCTCTCTCTCTCTCTCTCTCTGTGTTATATGTGTTATATGTGTGTATGTGTTTCCCCATATCTGCATGGACCTGTGAAGGTAATTTTCTCAATCACTCTCTACCTTATTTTCCAAGATAGGGTCTTTCTCTGAGCTTGAAGCCCAGTGATTTGTTCAACTGGCTAGCTGTGTGATCCAGGAATCTGTCCACATCCCACCCTTCTTTACCCCCGCCCCAGAGTTACAGACATGTACCACAATGTCCAATTTATATGTGGGCTGTAAATCCGAACTCAAGTCCTTGTGTTTGTGTGGGAGGAACTTGCCTCTAAAACGTTTCACTCCGCAGAACCCTCTTTGCCTGCCCGATGTCAGATAAAGAGTTTCTAGTGTTCGAAGGGCATTTGAAACACATTTTAATCCTCTGGGCGCTTTCAAGTTCCATGCAATGTACTCTTTCCATCGTGAAAATAACTTTAAAGAGTATAAACAGAATTCATGCTCGTGGAACCAAAATGCACACACAGGAAAATAGCGAGAAGATCCCCCTGCCTGGAGTCCCCCTAAATCCAATTCCTCAGAGGCAGTCACTATCAACACGTGGGTGCGCTCTGTCTAGCTAGCCCTGTTTGTTTAGATGTGTTCAAGCGTAACGAGGCGGATAGAACTGGAATTATCAGAACAAGCAAGCCCCGCATTCCGCTGTGTGTAGTAGTAATCTAAATATAGTTTCTTCCTGCAGGAAAGGTGACATATATGTATGCCCATACATATATATGTGCTAAATCGTCTGAATAATGAGGAGTGTCTGATTCTTACTCTATCTCAGTTACTGATAAACACTATGTAAAACTCAGTGCAGGGGGTAACCCAGATGCAGCAGATCCCTGGTGTCCCACGTGTTGTGGACATTAAAGATGGGCTATTGGTGGAAATGGTGCGTCTTGTATAATGAAGCCACCTTGCCTTCGCGGTGGTTGTCTTTCTCTCATTCTGAAGTCATCACTCCTTAAAAGAAACCAGTGTGCTTCTAGGTCTTCTGCATCTCTCTCACTGTATTCTGCTTGAAGAACAGCCCTACAGCACATGTACAGCTCCTATATGAACCTCCCCAGACAGCTGGGCAGTGGTGGTGCACGCCTTTAGTCCTAGCACTTGGGAGGCAGAGGCAGGCAGATCTCTGTGGGTTCAAGGCCAGCCTGGTCTTGTGAGTGAGTTCAGGATAGACATGGCTACGTACAGAAAAACCCTAACTTGAAAAACAGAAAAATGAATGGGCAAAAAGAACCTTTGAAGTCTTAGCGTAAAACACCTCACCTCCATAAGCCAGACAAGTATAGGGAGCCGGTAGTTGGCAACCCTATTTGGTTTGGGGTTATACAGACTCCCCACTTCTGACAATCCTCTTACCTACATGTACAATGTAAGCATGCCCTCTTGCATTGTGTCTGAAGACAGCTACAGTGTGCTTATATATAATGGATAAATAAATCTTCAAAAATAAATATATATTTTTTAAAAAAAGAATCATTGTTAGAGTGTTTCTATTCAAATACATTCCTAATACGTTCTGGTCTGAAGAATGTCTGGCCTGAACTGATTTGGGGTGCAAACTCAATAAGGCAAAGTTGTGTCTTCAAAGTGAACTTTTTGGGGAGAATCCCCTACTAGCCCACCTCATGCCTACGCATATTGGGAAAGTGTATGTTAAAGTCAAACTATTAAGGGAACGGACTTGAATAGTGGAGACATTACTATATAACCCCACGTTATCAATCAGAACAAAGCGCTACCTTCATCGAACCCCTTAGTAACCAAGGTCACCCTTTTCTTGAAACCCATACAAGGAAGATGCACACAATTAGGCCCTTGTGTAGTCAGTCCACTGCCTATCTTCAAATAGAGTTATCCTGCTACCTCGGCCAATCTGTGTGAGGTCTTATTTTCGATTCTTCAGGTAAGAGGCCAAAAGCCTAGAAACATGGGGGCCAGCCAGGAGGCGAGAAAACGCTTTCTTTTCTGTCCTACTGCTAAGGGTTTCCTTCACGGCTTTCTGTTCCTTCCGTCCTGATGTCTGTAGCTGACGCCAGCTGAACTAGTCAGTGTGGCCAGAAAGCCATCATTAGCATACAGCCGGATGCCCCCTTTGCCTGACCCCTGTGTAGCAGAGGACACACAGGTGAGGCAGATGGATGCCAGGACCCAGGTCCTGGGGGAAAGTGGGTCGCCACAGATGGATGCTCTTCCCGAACTGCTTCACCCAAGGCAAACATAGTGACTAGGCAGAAGGAGAAGCAGGTGCCCCTCTTCAGCCAGGAACAAGATTCCCGCTCCCCCTCCTTAGTCTACTGCATACCAAAGTCAAACTCTTGCAGCTGCTTGAGATTTCCAACCCCCCCCCCTCCTTTCCATGTCTCCTGCTTTTCCTATTTCACCTTACAGGAATCTGAAGGAATTTTGGCAGGTCTTGCCCTTGGGTTGTTTTCTGCTCTCTGAAACAGAACGTAACTCTGCGGCCACCTGAATTTTAAGTGTTTTCCTCCCCTCTTTGATTCTTGTTTTCTTGTAATCTCACGTGTGCCTAAGTTACAGCTGTCTCGCCCTGACGTCCAAACATTAAGACCACGATTTATTGCTTGTTCTGTGACTTTTGCTTGAGTAGTTTCCAGGCTTGCCTACTGATGATTAAACGGGAGAGAAACACAAATTAAAGGTGTGAAACCCAGACGTTTATCCAGCCAGGAAATAGATTGCCTCCCCAAATGGGGGCCTCCCTCTGTCCTGTCCTCAGCTGACTGCTTCCCCTGACGTTAAAACGTCTGTTGTCTGCCAATTAGCAGGCATGAACTAGACAATTAAGGCATTAGGGCATCTCTCATGACAGGATAACTAGATTGTGGAATTGAGTGATTTAGACTCTTTCCAGAGCAAGACAAATCTACCTATTACTCAGGTCAATACCTGTATGGTGTGCTGGTCGGGATAAGAATGGCCCCCAGAGGCTCGTATATTTGCATGGTTAGTTTCCAGTCGATGAACTGTTTGGGAAGTGTTAGGAGGTGGGGCCTTGTTGAAGTAAGTGTGACTTTGCTGAAGGAAGTATGTTACTGGGGATGGGCTCTGAGGTTTCAAAAGTTCACATCAGGCCTAGACAATCTCTCCCTCTCCCCCTCTCCCCCTCTCCCCTTCCCCTTCCTCCTCCCCTTCCCCTCCCCTCTCCTCTTCCCCCTCCCTCTCTCCTCTCCCCTCTCCCCTTTCCCCTCTCCCCTCTCCCTCTGTCTCCTCTCTCTGCCTGATGCCTGTGGATTGGAACGTAAAGCTCGCAGCTGCTGTTCCAGTGCTATGCCTGTCTGTTTCCTTCCCCAGTGATAAGGAACTCACCCTCTGAAACTGTAACCAGCCCCAATTAAATGCTTTCTTTAATAAGTGCTGCCTTGGTCACGGTGTCTGTTCACAGCAGAAGATAAATAGCAAAGATATACGGATAATATGAATGATTTCTTATCTTCCTTTCTGTGTCTTTTAAAACATATATTACTAAATTTGGGGAGGGGAAGGTATCATATTCTCCGACTAACATAATCTCTAAATCTAAGGGTCCAGGTGACACTCTTCCTTCTCTATAATACAAACTGGCATAACACACCCTGTCTAATTTGGGAAGAGTTTCCTCTTAACTTGATTACTAATGAAACATCTTATAGATTTTCCCTCTCCCACTTCCTACCCAAACTCTAAGGAAACAGCCACCTCTTAGATCATGGCCCTTTCTCCACTTGCCTGATTGGGAAAGTAGCATGCCAGGACCTCAGCAGTGTGTTAAGCCACCACTCCTAAGTACAGATACAGCCCCTGTACTGGCTGGTTTTATGTGTCAACTTGACACAAGCTGAGGTTATCACAGAGAATGGAGCCTCAGTTGAGGAAATGCCTTCATGAGACCCAACGATAAGGCACTTTCTCAACTAGTGACCAAGTGGAGAGGACCCAGTCCCTTGTGCATGGTGCCATCCCTAGGCTGGTAGCCTTGGGTTCTATAAGAGAGCAAGCTGAGCAAGCCAGGGGAAGCAAGCCAGTAAGTAGCATCCCTCCATAGCCTCTGCATCAGTTCCTGCTTCCTGACCTGCTTGAGTTCCAGTCCTGACTTCCTTTAGTGATGAACAGCAACACAGAAGTGTAAGCTGAATAAACCCTTTCCTGCCAATGCTTCTTGGTCAAGATGTTTGTGCAAGAATAGGAACCCTGACTAAGACAGCCCCCAATTCTCTTTCATAGAAGGCTTGCTGAGGCCATTCTCTGACCTGGGGGAGGGGGACTAGTCACCACTGCATTCACATAAGAATGCCACAGCTGAAAAGAGGACATAAGTTTATGTAGGAACTCAGACCTAAGAGTAAAGAGACACAGGTAGCACTGTATGATGTCCATCTAGCTTGAAATTGGAGATGTTCGACATCTTAAGGAGGGATTCCACACAAGGCTGCCCCAGGAATCTGCACTCAGCTAGTTCTTCCCTCTCCAGACGAAGCCCTTTGAAGGAATCAGGTCAGGAATCTTCTATTTTCTCCCCTCCTCTGTGGGTTATCATGGGAAACTTGCATTCAGTTCTACCAGTAAGCCCCTCCCCCCCAACCCCACCAAGATTGGTGATCAGGGCGGAAATTGAGAAAAGGTTAACCCCAGCAATTTTTTTCTTTCCTTTTTTTATTCAGAGCTGGGGACCGAACCCAGGGCCTTGTGCTTGCTAGGCAAGCGCTCTACCACTGAGCTAAATCCCCAACACCCCCCCCCAGCAATGTTTTATTGTGACACTGCCTTGCTCTAATACAAACTTCGGGGTAGATGAAAATGCATCAAAATGGTAGTCTTGACCATATTATTATCTTTTAATTAGAATAAGAAAATAGTCTGAGATTCCTTCCATACATGCAGGTGTTCATGGTCTTCTCTGAAGACACCTCTATCTACCAAGGAACAAGGGAAGCCACAAAAACAATGACCCAGAAATTGTGAATGATCAATTCCTAAGAGGGTCACATGATTTTTAGGGTGAATCCCATACCACCTTCCTCTGACGGGTCATGAAACCTGACACTAAGAATGTTAGCACATAGTATTTGAGGAACAGAGCAGAGAAGTCCCTGTTTTCTGTCACCTGAATACCTAATGTTTCCACCAACACAGCCACTATGGGATCCTTCCTTAGGCTATGGAGTGTTGGATGGGCTAGTGATGTTGGATGAACATCACACAATGGCCCTTTGGTCTCTTTACTCTTAGGTCTGAGTTCCCCCATAACTTATGTCCTCTTTCCAGCTGTGGTATTCCTGGGTGACTGCAGTGGCTTTTGGCCACCCTGTGGATGTCATATGATCCCCCTCAGTGGGCCTCCTGTGAAAAGTGCTGACTGGTGTTGAGCTCCTGCCTGAACGAGAAGTTGTATTTAGGAGTGAGGGCTTCTTGGAGCCCTCCTAAGAAGAGCAGAAGCCCAGTCAGGTAAGTCAAGGGTAAAAGCCTGTAGTCAGTGTGACTAAGGAATATAATGAAACGGATGAACCAGCCTGCCTCCATCAGAGCCTGAAAGCTGCCCTGTAATAAAGACAAATTAGATTCACAAATTAGATTCATTTCTGTTTATGATTCAATCTGTTTCTCAGGGATTGGGCTGGGCACTACCCGTAACCTTAACTACTCTCGGTTTGGTACACATGTTCCAGAAAACAGCCGCCATGCTTTCGTTTCAAAGGTTCCTATGACTACCTTGTTATCACCGCCTTGTTTTATGACCACCTTGATATGACCTTTTTGCTGTCACTATCTTCTTGTGATCATCTTGTTATGGCCACCTTGTTGTGACCTCCTTGTAACCATGTCTTTGTTTTAAGAGGTTGTCATGGCCAACTTGTTACACTTACGTTTTACTTTTGTAACCCCAACTATTGGCCTGCCAAATACCCCATTTGAAAACTCCCAACTCCTGAGCTATTACAAACTCTTATCTTACCTATGTCCAATGCTTATCTCTTGAACCCTGCCTTTAGGGAGACACAGCCCATGTACATGAACGAAAAGTTTGTTTGAGTTAATTTGGCCATGATTGGAGTTGGCGGCCTTTCTTCTTTCACCTGTGGGATTTCATACGGAGGAGTCTTGGTTAGTTGGGATTCTTGCTTCCTTCATCTGCTATCTTTACATCATTTGGGCGATTGTATGTTCATGATTTAACTTTAGATTTATTTATATTCCTCTGGTGCATTATTTGTACTTATTGTGTGAAACAGAGGATTAAAAAAATAAAATAAAACCAACTAGGTGGAGTTGGCACGTGCCTTAAATCCCAGTGCTTGGGAGGCAGAGGCATGCAGATCTCTCTGGTGGAGGCTAGCCCTGTCTACAGATTGAGTTCTAGAACAGCCAGGGTACACAGAGAAACCCTGTCTCTAAAAACAAACAAATAAACAAGCAAACAAACAAAAATTAAAACCAGATCTGGATCATCTGTTTAACTAAGACAGAGAAGTGGGTTGGAGTCTAGTTCAATAGTACTTGCTTCGCATGTACATGGCCTGGGTTCATTTCCCAATACTGAGAAAAACAAAACAAACAAAACCCAAAAGATTTATTGGTTAACAGTTATAGAGTTTCAAATTTTAGGCATCTATTGCCAGGAGGGCCTTCAAAATTGCAAAACGATGCCTGTGCTGGTCCGGGGTTTGTTGTTTTGTTTTTCAGTTTTGCCACAGCCCTCACAGCTGGATCCTGGAAGCTTAACTGGGAATAATGGAAGATTAAGAAAGACAGACAGACACACTCTATTATCCTGCCACCTCTCCACCTACTTTCATTAGACTTGCTGATCCTGAACCATACAGGGTAGGTTCTCATCCTGCACCCATCTTCCCTGCCTACCACTGAGTCCTTTGGACATGGCCAGCTGACCTAAGTAGCATGCCATCCATGCTGGACCTGCATGTCCCTGCCATCTCTCTGCCCGCCTTCATCAGACCTGCTAATCTGGAACCATATAGCCTTCATCAGACCTGCTAATCTGGAACCATATAGCCTTCATCAGACCTGCTAATCTGGAACCATATAGCCAAGGAGTCTGCCACACTAGGATCATTGGGGTTAGGCCTCCTCCCAATATCTACTACAACAAGAACATCCAGGGACTAAAGCCATCTAAGTGGCTAAAGGCCCTTGAAAGAACATAGTTAACAAAAGCCAGGGCACTGTGACACCTTCAGGACACAGCTGTCCTACTACAGCAAGCCCTGGATATCCTAATACAACCAAAGCACAAGTAAATGATCTTAAATCCAATCTTATAAAGATGATTGAGGTCTTTAAAGAGGAAAAAATAAATCCCTTAAAGAAATGCAGGAAAATGCAATCAAACAGGTGAAAGAAATGAATAAAACTATTCAAGACCTAAAAGTGGAAATAGAAGCAATAAAGAAAATACAACCTGAGGGAATCCTGGAAATGGAAAACCTAGGGAAGAAAACAGAAACAGTAGATACAAGCATCACCAACAGAATATAGGAGATGGAAGAGAGAGAATCTCAGGCCTAGAATATACAATAGAAGAAATCAGTAATCAGTCAAAAAATATACAAAATCTAAAAAATTCTTGAAACAAACATCTAGGAAATCTCAGATACCATGAAAATACCTAAGAATAATAGGAATAGAAGAAGGTGAAGAGTCCCAGCTCCAAGGCTCAGAACATATTTTCAACAAAATCATAGAAGAAAACTTTCCTGGAGGAAGAGAGGAGCAGGATGGCTCCTCTATTTATTTTTTACATCTTATTTTTAATTATTCCTATCTTTCTGTGCAGTAATTTGGTTATATTTTTAAAAGTATATGTGATTTTTTCAAGAATTTACTCGATTTGGGTTGGGGATTTAGCTCAGTGGTAGAGCGCTTGCCTAGCAAACGCCAGGCCCTGGGTTTGATCCTCAGCTCCGAAAAAAAAAAAAAAAAAAAAGAATTTACTTGATTTTTTTTTCATATCACTTCTTTTTGGTTTTTATTTCTTTTCTAATCATGCCATAGAAGAAGACACAATGATATTTAATAATTACGATGAAAGAAATAATGAATCTAAACAAAGTGACTTATGAAAAGGAGTAATAAGCTGAGATGTGCCCGATACAGTGGGAATAGTCATTTGAAAAAAAGGGTGATGCCATGATTCAATAAATTATATAAGTTGAAAAAAAAAACTTTCCCAACGTAAAGAGATGCCTATAACCATACAAGAAGTTTACAGAACACCAATCAGACGAGACCAGAAAAGAAAATCCTCCTGCCACGTAATAAAAACACAAAATCTATGGAATGTTGCTGTAAAATTATAAATGGGGTTGTCTTTTCCCTGCTAGGTCCAGCACTGCAGTGCCCCAAGATATCTAGTACATAACTTGTCAGAAACACACATCCCAACTCTGTGGCGTCTAGTGTCTCTGCCGCCACACACTCTCCCAAAATCAATTCTCCACAAGAAGGAACACACAACACAATAACCTCTGATCCAATTGATACTTCTTTTTTTTTTTTAGGTAACTTTTTTTTTTTGGTATTTTATGTATTTACATTTCAAATGTTATTTCCTTTCCTGGTTCCCCCCTCACCCATCCTTCTTAAACTATTCCACAAAATAGAAACAGAAGGAACACTTCCAAACTCATTCTATGAGGCCACAGTCACCCTGTTACCTAAACCACACAAAGACTAAAAGAAAAAGAATTTCAGGCCAATTTTTCATATGAATACTGATGCAAAAATACTCACAAACAGAATCCAGGAATACATCAAAAACATCATCCACCACAATCAAATAGGCTTTGTCTCAGGGATGCAGGGATGGTTCAATATACGAAAATCCATCAATGTAATCCACCATATAAACAAACTGAAAGAAAAAAATATCACAAGATCATCTCATTTGCTCATCAACATTCCTTCATATTAAAAGTCTTAAGGGGGTTGGGGATTTAGCTCAGTGGTAGAGCACTTGCCTAGCAAGCGCAAGGCCCTGGGTTTGGTCCCCAGCTCCGAAAAAAAGAAAAGAAAAAAAAGTCTTAAGGCCATCAGGGATAAAAGATGGATCCCTTAATATAACAAAGGCAACACATAGCAAACCAATAAATTAAATAGAAACTGAAAGCAATTCCAGTACTTGAAATTCTAGCTAGAGCAATAAGGCAAGAAAAGGAGATCAAGGGATACAAATTGGAAAGAATGAAAGTCAAAGTATTGGGGCTGGAGAGATGCCTCAGTGGCTAAGAGCACTGACTGCTCTTCAGGAGGTCCAGAGTCCAAATCCCAGCAACCACATGGTGGCTCACAACCATTTGTCATGAGATCTGATGCCCTCTTCTGGTGCGTCTGAAGACAGCTACAGTGTACTTATATATAATAAATAAACAAATCTTTTTAAAAAAAAGGTTTATTTAAAAAAAAAAACAAAAACAAAAGAAGTCAGGGCTACAGAGATGGCTCAGTGGTTAAGAGCATTTATTGACTGCTCTTCCAGAGGTCCTGAATTCAATTCCCAGCAACCACATGGTGGCTCACAACCATCTGTATTGGAATTTGATGACCCTTTCTGGTATGAAGACAGCAACAGTGTACTCACACATAAAATAAATAAATAAATCTTTTTTTAAAAAGTCAAAGTATCAATATTTGTGGATGATATGATAGTATACATAAATGACCCCAAAAAGTAACCAGCTGATAAACACCTTCAGCTAAGTGGCTGGATACAAAATTAACTCAAAAAATCAATAGCCCCCCTTTATTCTAATGATAAGTGGATAAATGGGACGAGAAAGAAATTAGAGAGACAATTCACTCCCCACACAACTTACCACAAACTAGACTCATCTGGGAAGAAAGAAATTCAATTGAGCAAACACCTCCATCAGATTAGCCATGGACAAGCCTGTGACGCATCTTCTTATTTAATAATTGATGTAAGAGGGCCTAGTGCATTGTGGGTGGAACCACCCTGGGCAGGTTTTCCTGGGTTGTATAAGAAATTAAGCAATCAATAGTGAGAAGCCAATGTGAAGCATTCCTCCATGATCTCTGCGTGAGTTCTTGGTCTGACTTCCTTCAGTGACAGTCTATAATTGAATTGATACATACGCTGTCTCACTCAGACTTCTACTGTTGTGACAAAACACCATTGACCAAAAGGCAAATTAGGGAAAGGGTTTGATCATAGTCCATCACTGGGGGAAGTGAGGACGGGATCTCAAGCAGGGCTGGAACCTGGAGGCAAGAGCTGATGCAGAGGCCATGGAGGGGTGTCGCCTACTGGCTACCGTCACATGGCTTGCTTAGCCTGACTTCTTATAGAACCCAGGACCACCAGCCCAGGGAGGTACCACCCACAGTGGGCTGAGCGCTCCCCCCCATTGATTGTCAATGGGGAAAATGTCTGGCAACGGGATCTCATGGAGGCATTTGCTTACAGGAGGCTCCTTCCTCTCTGACGACTCTCATTCGTGTCAAGTTGACACACAAACCCAGTCAGTACAACGCCAAATAAATTCTTTCCTCCCTAACTTGCTTTCAGTCCTGGTGTTTTATCACCGCCACAGAAAACAAAGACAAAATCTTTTCTCCCACAACCTTGACCACAGAGAAAATCCTTTAGATGAATCTCCTCTGTGATAATTGAAAAGTGCTACTTTGTTGCTTTTTAAGTGCATTCCATTGAATTCTGGGAACTCTTAACCTCTTTCCGGGTATGTATTAGTCATGTGTCATTCTCTAATAGGTGGTGTTGGGGTTCCCCAGCGATCAGAGATCACACAACAGATCTCAGGCAAGAGATTTACTGGTGGGGGCACCCACTTTCTGAGTGGGGGACAAGAGAAAGGGATGTGGAGGGAGGGAGAGAGAGTGCTGGGGGGAGGGCATGGGATTTATAAAGGGTATGCAACTGGTGGTGACAGTGGAAATGTGTTGCATTTGGTGCAACAGTAGCAACTGTGGCTGCAGGGGCTGAGCTGCTGGAGGCAGGCTAGGGGAGCACCTGGTTCTAGAACTGTGGCTGGTTCTCCGTTTACCAAGAGTGTGCTCATATCCCGAGTGAAAAGCTGAGCTTTAAAAGATGGCACAAAGCAAATACCCACAACAGGTACCTTGTTATTGTTCTTTACATGGAGAGAAGACACCAAAAAAACCAGCACCGCATGGTACAACTGTACTTATGTTTCTTGAATAGAAACTTTGGTGGCGTGAAGGAACTGCCTGTTCACTTCAGGTTGTGTGAATCAGGCCACTGGAACTGGGCATAGCCATAGTAAACGGAGCTCACCAAGGTCGGGCAGAAGTCCTCCTTCATCAGGAATGCATCTTCCTCTGCTCCAGATGGCTCCGAGGACATTTCTGACTGAACACCGGCAACCTTATATGCCTTCCACAGGCACAGCGTGGGCATTTGCCATCTGAGAGTTTTTTCTTACGTTCAGTCTATCGGCAACCCTTCTTCTCACAGTGTGGCAACCGGGCCTTCCGTGCACTGGCCCCAACACCACTCACTGTGGAATGCTTGAGACATGCCACACCCCTAATCCCTTTCTCCTTGTTCCTTTGCTTTGTTTTGTGACAGCATCTCACAATGTGACTGCACTCTAATGGGACAGCATCCCTGGTTGGCCTTGAACTTCTGACCCTCCTACCTTTACCTCTTGCCTTTCACTCACTGTCCCAACCCTCTGAGATTTCTTTCTCAAATGAAGCTGGTACTGAGCAGAGGGTTAGAATTCATCAGAAATCCCAGAGAAATGAGGCGGTGGCCTGTGTGTTATAAGAGAAACTACAAAAGTCACTCAGGGCCATCCCTCTGTCTCAGTTCTACAGTGTTGGCCTGAGGGTATGAACTCGAAAAACATGATATGAATTACAGCAAGACTAAAGTGTTAAACTAGGTATTTAAACTAAATATTATATTAAACTGAGCTGACTCTAAATACAACTGCTTCCTTTGACCAGATCAGACCTGGATATTTAGAAAAAACATTTGGGTATTACATTGCTTCTTATTGTAGAATAAAAAGGAAAAACACATAGACTTTAGAGATAGTGGCAGTCGTGAGGCTGAGGCTAGCCCACCACTTGAAACTACCAGTTTTAGGTCAGTCTGAACAATATAGTGAAATCCTCTTAAAATAGTACATCAAACCCTGACCTAGTAGCTCATACCTTTGATCTCCTTTTCTTGTCTTATTGCTCTGACTAGAATTTCAAGTACTGTGTTGAATAGATAGGGAGAAAGTCCCAGCCTTGTCTTGCCCCTACTTTTAGTGGAATTGCTTTCAAACCAAAGCAAACAACAATAGGAAAGCCATATGAGCACTGTACACTCAGGTTTGAAAATCAACAGTGGACCAGCCTGAAGGCCCTGCCTCAATGTGTTTTCTGTTTTGTTACTGCCAGGCTTCCTGCACTGCCCATTCTGTAATAGACTCTATTATTAAAGATGGCTAATAATTCCTTTTTATAAAGACTGAGGCTCATGTATGTAGTCCAGGCCCCTCTTAAACTCCCTATAGGGCTGAGTATGGTTTTAAACTCCTCTTGCCTCAGCCTGGGATGCCAGGCTTGTATTACCCTGTTCAATCCCTAAACTCAAGTCTCTTGGAGTATAAGTCAAATTGAGACCAGCATCCAGTGCAGGAAGGACACAGGTCACAACCTTGGGAATCTTGAGTTAGCTTCCTCTTCAAGTTGTTCCCGGTATAACCCTGGATGGAGGAAGATAGGAAAGAAAGGATGGGAGAAATGAGGGACCAATTTCTAAAAAGGAGTGTTAGAGGCTGAATCTCTTATGGGAGTCCTATAGCATAGGAATCTCTTATAGGAGTCGATAGATGACAATCTGGAGTGATTAGCCATCCCAGTTTGCCTGGGACTTTTCTAGGATGACACTGGAAGTCCTAGAGCAGGAACACCTGTGCAAAGGACAATTGGTCCTAAGAATTGAAGTATGGTAGGATGGTTGGTATGTTGCACACTTTACTCTTGGGAGATTAAAAAAAAGGGAAGAGGACTGAAGTAGGGGGATTTGGAGATGTTTGATGTACTTTTGGATGTCACTATTACTGGGGTATGAAGGGTGTACTAGGCCCCAAATGCTACTAGCCGTCCCACTAAGAAGCTTGTGTCATCAAAATGAAGGCATGACTGTCAGCGTCCTACGTCTAGTAGTAATGACTTGAGATCGTGACATAAATTGGCACTCTAGACCTTGCCCTGGATTTAATGGGGGTGGGAGGGCTAGAAAGGCAGTTGGGCTATGGAAGTTCTTTGAAGTCTACCCTCTGCTCTGTGACAATAGATATGTGTAGCATACGTGTAACACGTATAACACAAAGTGATATAGAAAGGGAATAGCCATGGAAATTAGAGTCCTGAAGAGTGAAGTATTGGGGGAAGAGGAAATTACAAGGTCTCAGTTTGTAGAGAAATCTAGAAGACTGGGGGATGGGCAATGGCTAGGTCAAAGGTCTCGATACACAATGTGGAACCAGAGCTGGTGTCCCTGAGTGCTGACCAGGCAGAAGGGCAGGGGGCATGGGAGTCATTAATGAATCTAAGGATCCACATCTCCTGGGAAGCAAGAGATGTCAAGCAACGTGACTATCTGAAGGTGACTGGCTGAGGCTGGGTAGTCATGGCATTGATAAGTTTCCTGCTCCTGTTTCTCATTAAATACACTGTAATCTCAGCTAATTGAGGGCTGAGTCAGGAGGATTTCAACCGCAAGATTCTGTCTCAAAAGAAAAAGCAAAATCCAGCCGCCAGGACTAGACTCACGGTTAGAAGTAGTGGGAGGGCTGGCATCAATGTCTCCAGATGTTAGGACAGTGTCTTTCCGAGAGAAACAGAAAGAGGTTCGCCCCATCCGGGCTCGTAAGCAAAGCCCATTTTTTTCACCAGCCTTGCCAGTTAGGCAAGAGTTTGACCCTTATCACACACTGAAGTATTCCTGCATTGAATAGTACATGAATTATACAAATTAATCTTGAGAGGAGTGTGTAGCTCGGTGTTAAAGAGTGCTTGCTTAACAGGTATGAGATCCTGGACTCAGTACCTAAGTATCACAAAAATAAACAATGAATCGTGAGGAAAAGCCGCTTCTCCCTTTCCTCTGTGTCAAGCTTCCAAAAACAAAACAACTCAATGGGAGACAGAAGACTTTGAGGGACAAAAGAGAAGGAGGCAGGGTGCAGACCATGAACTTTGCATGGTTTTTTTCCTCTTCTATTTCCCCTGGGTTCTTTGTAGTGGTTTGTTTGTTCCTGTTTCCTTAAAATGAATTCCATTTTGTTCATAGTCAAAAAGAGAAGAGTGTAGCTGGTGCTTCTCCATTCCGCACTTCTCAGAGCTATCCCTCAGCAAGGCTGTCTCCGATGGCTGAAGGCTGAGCTCTGTGCTCTCAGTGTCTTGCAGACATTCACAATCCTGATCTACCATCCCCCACTCTGGCTCCTCCATCAGCTTGAATTTGCTCTGCAAGGGAAATTCCAGGAAAAGTTGTTGACTCAGGGTGCCTTTGAGCTGGAAAGCCAAAGGCAGATGTTGTCCTCAGTCTATGGGCCTAAACCGAGGGTTGAACTGACGGGAGAAACTGCTGTGTGTACAGTATCTCCAGTTGTGTAAGCTGCAGGAATTCAGGCTAAAGCATGTGCCCCGAGGGCGGATTAGCTAGAAGCTAGGGCTATAGGGCAGTGGCGGCTCCTCTCCCTCTTCCTCTTCCTCTTCCTCTTCCTCTTCCTCTTCCTCCTCCTTTTCTTTCACCTCCTCCACCTTCTCTTCCTCCTTCTCCTGCTGTTTTTCTTTTCTTTTTCTTTTTATGTATGTATGTATGTATGTATGTATGTATGTATGTATGTATTTATTTATTTATTTTGGAGACACAGTTTCTCTGTATAGTCCTGGCTGTTCTGGAACTCATTCTGTAGCCCAGGCTGGCCTTGAACTCACAGAGAGTCTCCTGCCTCTGCTTCCTGAGTGCTGGGATTAAAGGTATACATCACTAGGCCTGACTTCTTTTTAAAAATAGGATTTTTTTCCTTTTATATGTGTGAATGTTTTATGTGCAAGTACTCCTGTTATGGGAAGCCCACCAAAATGACCACTTAGACACGATTTATGGTCAATTCAAAGTCTTTATTCTGCTTGGCATGGTGGCACATACCTTTAATCCCAGCACTTGGGAGGTAGAGGCAGGAGGATCTTGGTGAGTTTGAGGCCAGTCTGGTCTACACAGTGAGTTTCAGGGCAGCCAGGCCTACATAAGGCCTCAAGACAGAAGGTCTTAAAACAAATAAAACAAAAACGAACATACAAAAAAACAAAAAGAAAGTCTTTATTCCACAGCTGGGACTACACTCAGGAATTTGAGCCCAAGTGTAGCTCTGAGCATTTAGGTCAAGGGGCCTTTAAAGGCTAAAACAACTTCCTGTTTTCTCTCTGTGTCACAGGGGAAGGTTTGCACAAGCAAGGTTTGCATAAACAAGACATTTAACAGAAGGTAATATAAGCAGTTAGCTGGAGGGGTTCTGCACTAAAAGCTAGGATAAGTTAGCTAGGGCATCTTGAACTTGGGGTTTCTAGAATAGAGTTGGGAAATGTTCCACAGGATTCTCCATTAAGGAGATCAAATTCTGGTTAAACCTGAAATGACCCCAGCAAGAATACAAGATGGAGGACCCTCTGCAGTCTTGTCTTGTCACAGCACTTGTGTGCATGGTGTCTTTAGAGATCAGGAGGTGTTCAGATCTTCTGGAAATGGAGTTACCAATGGTCCTGAGCAATCCTGGTTCTGGTTCCTCTGCAAGGGCAGCAAGTGACCCTAACTGCTGAGCCATCTCTCCAGCCCTAATGAAATTAAGAAATCTGTAGATAAATCGATGGAACTAGAAAATACTATACTGAGTGAAATAATCCAGACCAGAAGGACAAATGCCACATGTCCTCTCTCGTTGGGGGCCTCCAACTCCAAATTTTCAGGTGTGAATATACAATATGGAACAACCACAAAAACAAGGAAAATAAAAAAGATACTATGGAGGGTAGGCCTAGAGAGAGGAATAGCAGAACACGGATGATATGAAGGGGGAAATGAGAAATATGGGGGAGAGTTCTAATTGGGGGAGGGGATGGGAGGTCAATACAGAAAGAGAGCGAGGAAGGAAGAAAAAAATAACACTATGTTTTAAAAAGTCGTGAGGAATTATATTTTTATTTTACTAAAATTATATATAATACATATAACTGTATGTATATACATATATTGCTTAAATGAAGTTATGCCACTTGGTCTAACAGTGCTCCCCTGAGTCATAAACGATCTAACAAAACCCCAGTATTAGGAGTTGTTGGTGAGGGGAGTCCAAGACACTCCCCAAACAGTGTAAGCTATTGCTATTGCCTTTGGCTGTGTCTCAAGTTGAAGGTCAATCCCTATTACTGGATACACCATGCACTTGGGACACAGGACTCAGAGGATTTGAGCCATAAGCCTTCTGTTCAGCAATGTTCAACAAGCCACAATATCCCCAAGGGCGCAGTAGTGGCACTCATACTGCGGGGGTAACCAACAGCTGTCTAATTGGACTTCAGGCCTGCTAAACAGGAGGGAAATCATGCCTATTCATGGAAACCTGGTCAACCACCCAGGGCTAGCGAGGTCATGGATTCAGAGGAGAACGTGCTCCTGTCACCATCTTAGTAACCTTTTTATTCCCATAATATGACACAGTGGCAAGCCAGCTTATAAAAGAAAATGTTTATTGGTGCTCATGGTTCCAGAGGGTTAGAGTCCACGATGATCATGGCAGACAGCATGGTATCAGGCAGGCCTGGTGCTAGAGCAGCAGCTGAGAGCTTTTGTCCCGATCCAAAAGCGGGAGGCAGAGAGAGCTAACTGAGCGTGGCATGGACTTTCAAAACATCAAAGCCCTTACCCAGTGACACACCTCCTCCCACAAGGTCACACCTTCTACTCTCTCTCTCTCAAGAATTTCTACCAACTGAGGACCGAGTGCTCAAACCTGTGAGCCTCTGAGGGTCATTCTCATCCAAACTAGCACAGCTTCTTTACTAAACGAGCGATCTCTAACTACATTCTAAATACGTATCCTTATGCCCTCAGGGAAATGTAGCTCCCATTTCTCATCAAAGGAACTTCTCAGCAACCATTACAGAAAAGCACAATTGGTCAAAACGCAGAGGACAACGGATCATGTGTCCTCAGTCCCAAAGGACATATCTGCAGCTGTACCTAGAGCTCAGAGAACATCACAGAAGAGGAAGCAGAAAGACTGTAAGTGCCAAAGGGCCAGGAAATCAGCTGGGAGATTTTGTCTCCTAGAAATAGCAGGGAGGCATCACCTAGGACACCTCAACAAGATGGTTGCATAAGTCTGAACAAGGATGACACCAATAGATGTACTAACATGGATGGGGAAATCTCACAGTGCCCCACCCCTAGACAAAGAACTACAGGCAACTAAGAAATAGAGAGAGCAGCAGAAATCCTCTTCCCAGAGAAGAGCCTTGTTTATCTAATAGTAATTTATCAGTCCTGAAATCACATACATACAAGTACTAAATGGAATGAGCAAATCATATTTATAAATTTATACGTGTGTGTGTGTGTGTGTGTGTGTGTGTGTGTGTGTGTGCGTGTACACAAAACAAAGACAAAGAGGTCATGGACTTCAGAGGGAGCTAAGAAGATTCCATTTTACAGGCAGCATCAGTTCCAGTTTGAGTACAAATCAAAAGCAGAATAACCGTGCGTCTCACTGAACACGTAGGAGCTACCTCCTGTTCAGCACCAAAACTTATTGGAACACACAGGGACATATGGGCTTATTAAAACCATACCAAGAGTAGGGAAATAGCTTGTTTGGTAAAGTGCTTGCATGTTTCTTAGTCAGTGTTGTATTGCTGTGGTGAGACATCATGACCACAGCAGCTCTTATAAAAGAAAGCATTTGGGGTTTGTTTATAGTGTCAGAGGTTTAGCTCGTTGTGATCAGGGCAGGAAGCATGGTAGCATGCAGGCAGACAGGGTGCTGGAGAGTAACTGAGTGTTGCCGTATTTGTTTGAGTTGTTTTATTGGATTTTTATATCTACTACCTTTCCAACCTTCTTCCACCCTGAGGATCCCTTCCAACCCCCTAATACTAGGTAGGGGAGAAAGGTGAGAGGAGAAAGGGGGGGTAGACCTCTATAGGTTGCTTCCAGTTGATTAGAGGCATTGGGTCCTTGGGGCAAGTCCAAATCAGAAGATCCAGCAACATCAAACACAGTAGCAGAGGCAGCAGTGGGGGGGTGAGGCTGCCCCAGGTCCTCAGGGCTCTCCCATTCATACCCTTTCCAGAGTCCCCAGAATTAAACTTTCTGTAGCTGGCAAAGATCACACCCCTGTTAGTGCACACGGTAAATCATAATCACCTGCTGTGAAGCAGCCTCTTTTTCCACACCTGGGATTAAAACAAAAACATTCATATACCATACCATACCATACCATACCATACCATACCATACCATAATATACCATAACTGAGTTTTTAAAGAAATCAAAGCTCACTACAACTGAGAGTCCTACATTTGGATCCACAAGCATCAGGAACAGACAGCCATTGGACCTGGCTTGACCTCCTGAAACCTCAAAGCCCACCCCCAGTGACATATTTCCTCTAACACGGCCACACCTACCAATCATTCTAAGTAGGGCCACTCTCTGGTGACTAAGTATTCAAATATACGAGCATATGAGGACATTCTTATTTAAACCACCACACCATTAAACACGAGAACCTGAGTTTGGTCTCCAGAACCCATGTTAAAAGCAGTGTATTGTGTATTTATAAGTTAGTACTGGGGAGGCAGGAACAGGATAGGATCCTTGGGGCTTTCTGGATAGCCAGTTTATCCAAATGGTCAAAGTCCCAGGACCCCTTGAAATAAATTGTTTCAAAAAATTAAACAAGCTGGGGGCTGGCAGATTGGTTTAGCAATTAAGTGTATTTACTGCTGTAACGGAAGATCGGAGTTTGAGAACCAGGCAGTCAGCATCCTCAAAGACTTGCTTTCCCCTTTCTATTTCCAGTTAGCATACATTGTAGGGAGTTTGAACAAACAGCTGACCATTCCATAGCTCCAACGTTTAGTCTTGTCCTTGTAGCCAGAGGGTCAGCCTTGAATCTTGAGCTCCGTGCTGTGGAAGCTTCACTCCTAATGGCCGCTGCTCTTTCTCCTCATTATCACCTCTATGCATAGCGGGGCTGTCAAATGCTTCCAAGTCTTCTGAGTCTTGCGCACCCCACCTCCCTGCCCAACCAGGTGCCATCTATGTTACATGTAGATTAAAGGTATTAAAGCAAACCATTAGCAGTGCATAACTAGTGAGCAATTTATAATTGTGTGTGCCGACTCCAATTTTAAAGTATGAGGTACTTATAAAATAAACTCTTTCAAATATAATATAGACTGTAAATGTAAAGATTACAAAAGTGCTCCTGTCCGTCGACACCTCTCAGCTCCTTTTATTTACATCTGTATTTAACACTGCCTCTGACTATAAACAGGCATCTTTGAACTGCTTAAGCTCTGTTGAGGCCTTTTTCATTTTTCTGTAGTCACTCTGTTACTTGAATGGAGTGTGTGTAATTACAGTGTGATATGTAATGAGCAACCTGAGAGTTAACATCCATAATTAAGACTGGAATAAAAGAACCAATGCCTGTAAATGTTAAGCTGTCAAGGGACATTGGGACTACTTGGCAAATTGCTACCAATGAAACGGAGGTAGCTTCTCAATTTATTGTTATTCAATATTATTTTTTTTCCATACAAGGGTTTCACGTAGCCCAGGCTAATCTTGAAGACACACTACATAGCAGAAGATAATCTTGGACTTCTGATCTTCCTGCCTCTACTTCTCTAGGGGTAGGACTACAGGCATTCACAACCAGACCTGGGTTATGTAGTTCTGAGGATTCTTCATGCATCCTAGGAAGGCACTTTACCACTGAGCTAGATCCCTGGCCCTCGTCTTCAAGTTCTATTTCTGTTTTTTGTTACAGCCAGTCTGGCTTTTTTGTTTTGATTTGATTTTTGAGCCAGGGCTGCTCCACATAGCCCTGACTGTCCTGGAACTCACTGTGGAGATGAGGATATCAAACTCTTAGAGATTCTCCTGCCTCTGCCTGAAGAGTGCTGGAATAAAAAGCATGCACCACCACCATCCAGCTTAATATGATGTTTTTTAAAAGATTTATTTAGGGGCTGGAGAGATGGCTCAGCGGCTAAGAGCGCTGACTTCTCTTCCAGAGGTCCTGAGTTCAAATCCCAGTAACCACATGGTGGCCCACAACCATCTGTAATGAGTTCTTTTTTTTTTTTTTTTGATTTATTTATTTTATGTAAGTACACTGCTTATAGTCTCCCTGTCTTCAGGCACACCAGAAGAGGGCATCGTATCCCATTACGGATTGTTGTGAGCCACCATGTGGTTGCTGGGAATTGAACTCAGGTCCTCTGGAAGAGCAGTCAGGGCTCTTAACCACTGAGCCATCTCTCCAGCCCCCTGTAATGAGTTCTGATGCCCTCTTCTGCTGTGTTTGAAGACAGCTACAGTGTACTTATATATAATAAATAAATAAATCTTTTAAAAAAAGATTTATTTATGTGTATTTAAGTGTATGTGAGTATTATTTAAGTGTGAGTTCACCGTCACTGTCTTCAGATACACCAGAAGAGGGCATTGGATCCCATTACAGATGGTTGTGAGCCACATGTGTTTGCTGGGAATTGAACTCAGAACTTCTGGTAGAGCAGTCAGTGCTCTTAACTGAAGACCCATCTTTCCAGTCCTGCTGAATATGATTTTTAAAAGAAACTTCTGTAATCTCTTCACTCCTCTAAGCTCTCAGTAACCTATTTATAAATGTATGAAACATGATGTGTGATTCGAAATTTATGTTAGTAATTAAGATTGGACTGGAATTAAGATAAAATCTTGCAATTGCCACAGTCACAACTCTAGGTGAAATTAGGGGTAGTCAGTGATGAAACAGATTTATTCTCAAAGTCTACTGACGTTTGATACAACCTGTGTAAAGACACAGATGTGCCAGTCTATGTTAATGGCATAACTGGAGACGGGAGGACTCTGTGGAGCCACAGCTTAGCTTGCTGCTGAACTCGAGGTTCACTGAAAGTCATGTGTATCATCCTGGGACAGATCTAAGCTTTATGACAATCCCTGTGACAGCACTGCAGGGAACTGGACTACATATTTGACATTCTCCTTCTCCTACTACTATAACATTAGCAGTTTCTGTGGTCTGTGTTTCAGAGGGCTGAGCTCTCTTTCTTCTCTCCTGTTGCCACAGTCACCACCACATTCAATCCATTCTCCAAAATTTATTTTACGCTTCACCATCTCCATCTCTAATGCCTACATTGACAGGATTACTGCAATGATTTTTGTCCTTGTCCAAGACATTTAGTGTTGCAAGCTACAATGCTTTAAGAGAAGTCTCTAAGGAGCTAAAAGATGGATACTTAACGCAGTTTCTGTTCACTTACCATGTTAGGCAATCTCTTGAGGACACAAAGATACATGGGATGTGTTCTCTAAGTATCAAGTCTTTCTTCCAGCTGTCGTGGACTCTTTCAGTCTACAGATTCTATAAAATACACTTTCCTCTTTTTCCTACAGACTTGAACAGTGCCTCCCAAGTGCTGGGATTAGACCTATGATCCCACATGAACAGCCTTAAACTCTCATCTTTTAAAATGAGGTTATAGGAACTGGAGAGCCGACAAGCTCGCTGATCTTGTAGAGGACCCACATTCAGTTCCCAGCACCTATATGGCAGCTCACACTCTAACTACTCCAGCACCAGGCACGCACCATGCTGCACATGCATACATACGTGGGCAAAACACTCATACACCTAAAAATTAATCTTTAAAACAATTTCATAAAAAAAGCATTTATCTTGGGAGGTTGTTAATCTGTAACGATAATTCTTTGTACACTGTCAGCTTTCATCAGATAGTTTTGTGTGTGAACTGAGGATTGCTAGACTATTGGTTAGATTGTTTGGTATTTATTTATTTATTTATTTATTTATTTATTTATTTATTTATTTATTATTTTCTGAGACAGGGTCTCTTTGTGTATTCTTGGTTGTCCAGGAATTTGCTCTGTAGACCAGACTGGCTCAAACTCAGAGATAGGCCTGCCTCTACCTCTCGAATCCTGGGATTAAACCTGTCTGCCATCACCGCTTGGTTGTTTGTTTTTTTAAAGACAGGGCTTCAGGTAGTAGAGGCTGGTCTTGAATTCCTCCGGAAGGTTTTGTGGCTAACTTCCAAGGGCTGAGATTACAGGCTCCTAAACACTCCTTGGAAACAGGTGAAGAAGTAGAGGAACCGGGAGGAAAGACTGTGGATTCATTGCTGAGGAGGTAAGATTTGGTCGGGAGCTTTCTAGTCTTAAAGCTCAAGTTAGATTTATAAACCTAGGAGACTACCTTGTACCTATTTCCCCTCCCTGGTCCTCCTACCCCGGCAGAGTCACTTCCGGGAGGAGGCGGGGGAAACAAGAGGAGGCGTGCCGGGAAGGAAGTAGTTTGTGGTGCACCAGGCGGAAGTGTGCCAAGTATACAGGCGACCGCTTCCGGTCTGGAGAAGCTCTGCTTAGGTTCGCTGCGTGGTTTGTGTCATGCGGAGGTAGGCCTCTGAGAGCAAGGCGGGAGGTGTGGAAGCAAGAACCCGCATCCGGACTCTAGAGTCTGGGATTCTGGCGGGAAGACAAGATAAAAAGGAGCCAGGAACCTGAAAACGACCTATCCGCTGTTTCCGAGGGGGCAACTTCCACGAGGAACCCCCCCCACCCCTTCCCTGGTAACGGCCAGAAAAGAGGAGATGGCGCCAGTCAGGGAGCGGCTGTGGCCGAGACAGTGAGGACGCTTGAAGGCAGAGCAAGCGGAAGCCTTAGGAGAAGTATCGGACTCTTCGCTGTCACCGCCGCCGCTTCCACCACCATGGAAGGAGCCAAGCCAACCTTGCAGCTCGTGTACCAGGCGGTGCAGGCGCTTTACCACGACCCAGATCCCAGCGGAAAGGAGCGCGCCTCGTTTTGGCTTGGGGAGCTGCAACGTTCGGTGAGGTTCGGGGAGAGGCCGTTCTGAGCCGCGGGAGCAGGGCCGAGTGGGATCTGGGCTTGAGCCGAGAGCCTGAGCCGGACGGTTGGCCTTGGGGATCCTCTTTTCCAAGGAGCTGGTGTCGTGGGGTGGGGCTGAGTAGCCACTTCTATGCCGCCTTTCGGAAACTAGTGGCAACTAATTGGTCACGAACTGGCCCTTTCCCTATCCTGTAGAATCCGTTTTGTAGTTCTGTACCTCTCGCTTGTGGCATGGATCTAGCCCTCCTTTAAGTTCCACCATTGCTTTTGCTTTATAGGCCTTGTTTCTCTGTTTTGTTCTCTTAAATCAAAGCCAGCCCCAAATGCTTCTCCACCTCTCACTTAGTAGGGATGCTTTTGATACACCTTCTGTATCCAAGTGTTGCATCTGGCATTACCTTCCCTTTGGTAACCTTACCCACCCCTGAGTGTCTCTTGCCGATTTTCACTCATGTTATTCTCGAAATTTCTCAGGCTTCTAGATTCGTATTCGTACAAATTTTCTCCTCTCATTGGAGTGCAACATAATATAAAGAAAAATTATGGTTTCTGGAAACCTTTGGAGTTCCTTTGTTTTATATTAGATTCTTATTTCTTCTACCTGTACGTTTTCATTTGTAAGATGGGTATCATGACTATTTTAATTAGCCCATATAATTATGTGAGCGTGTGGTGGAGTGCATGATTTCCACATATCAAATTTTTGGGTTCATGTATTTCGTATTTTGACTCACACTTTGTATTTTCTCCCTTGATTTTCACACTCACTTTTGCTATGTTTTTATTTTTGTAAGTTCTAATAGCTGATGATTTTGCTGACAGTGTTTAGGTTTTAGTCTATGAACTTTGAAATTCTTTGAAAACTAAGGAAGCTCATGCACGCTTTCTTTTTCTTTTTCTTACGTTTGGTGCTGGAGATACAGTCTAGCCTACATCTCTAGCTCTCTGTCTCTTCACCCTTAATCTTTGCATTTCTTTCTCACAAGCTTATTTTTGTTTGCTCTCCCTTTTATTTGTTTAACTCATAACTGATGTTTAATGGTGCTATATCCTCCTAAATAAGCCCCTAGGTTGCAAGTACATAATCTTAAAAAACATTTACCACTTTGACTTTGATAGTTAGGCATAAATGTGCCACTTGTGTTCTTGTTTATATTGTGGGAAGACAAAGATTTTGCTGGGTGTGGTGGCGCTCGACTTTAAGCAGAGATTAAATCTCAGCAGAGGCAGGCTAATCTCTATAGCCTGGTGTACAGAGTTCCAGGACAATCAGGACTGTATGGAGGAGAGAAAAAAAAAGGCTCATTGTAGGCTCCCCATGTAGGCCTCATGTAGTTTTTAGTTCTGCAGTCAAGGGAGTTACAGTTCCTCGATCTTACATAGTTTTCTAAAATATAAATCATCTACCAGGTGAACTCTTCCCTGCTGTATCTACTAATTTTATCTTAAATCAGTACTGGAGTGCTTATTATGGACAAGCAACTTCTAGATGTTGGTAATTGGCAACAAAACAAGCAAATCTGCTAACCACATAGTATATTCACGATGATTAAATGTAATACATACAAGAGCTTAGAGACCTTCAACAGAGCTTAAAGTATGTTAGTATTTACTTGAGTCACCTTCCTCTCCTTAGTTCCCACTATTCTGTTGCATCTGTTCATCTTAGAATCTCAACAGGAAGACATGAGCAACTTGACAGAATAAATAGCACAGAGAGTTTTCTTTTTCTGTTTTTTTTTGTTTTTGTATTTTATTTTATTATTTTTTTTAAAGATTTATCTATTTTATGTATATGAGTACACTGTCACTGTCTTCAGACTCACCAGAAAAGGTCATTGCATCCCACTATAGATGGTTGTGAGCCACCCTGTGGTTGCTGGGAATTGGACTCAGGACCTCTGGAAGAGCAGTGAGTGCTCTTAACTGCTGAGCCATCTCTCCAGCCCCTTGTTTTTGTATTTAATCTTTTTCTTTCTTTCTTTTTTTTCTTTTTTTTTTTTTTTTTTTTTTAGATTAGAGGTACTGGGGATTGAACCTAGGACCTCACAGATGTTGGGCAAGTTGTTAATCTCTGAGCTATATTCCCATCCTTTTTACTTTTTGTTTGCTACAAAGACTTGTTAAATTCTCTAGGCTGACCTTTAACTCACAATGTAGCCTCTGAGTAACTGGGATTACAGGCCTTGCTTTCCTGTATGTGCCCAGGTGAGTTTGTTATAAGGATACTATTTATAAAGTTGCATGTATAATGGTACCAGAAGAAATGATATTATAACCTGTAGCCAAACTGTTGTTTTTTCTGGAAGGAATAGAGAGAGGAGCAGTTACTTGGCTTTTTTGAGGGAGAATGATGAGTTTCTGGTGACAGAACTTGAGCTCCTTTGCAGTGAGGGAGGTGGAAGAATGAACTTGTTGACTCTGTTCTTCTGGGATTCCTTATAGATCAAGCCAATCAGCAGCCAGAGGACATTAGGAGGCGGGGGCAAGGGGCAGGGGGCAGGGGGCAGGGGGCAGGAGGCAGGAGGCAGGAGGCAGGAGGCAGGAGGCAGGTGGATCTCTGTGAGTTTCAAGCTAGTCAGTGCAATGAATCCCAGAACAGCCAGAGCAATGTAGAGAAACCCTGAATGGGGGAGGTGGGGGACGACGGTGACGACCGACGACGACTGACACAGCCGACGACAGCCTGCTGGAGAAGAAAAGATAGTAAAAAAAAGGGTGAGGAATACCTAGCATATGTATACATCATCTGGGATGCTTGGCTCAGTGTTTAAATTTATTGTGTGTTATGTGTGTGGATACATTTGTCAGAAGACAACTTGTGGAAATCAGTTTTCTCTTTCTGACGTGGATTCTAGATATCAAACTAAGGTGGTCAGGTTTGGCAACAAGTATCTACAGGCTAAGTCATCTTATATGTCTGACTCGAGCATTTAAATGAACAATTTGGTTAATACTTGGGCCTTTTCATTCCTTTATTTTCTTCAGGTCATGTAGTTGTACAAGTGGATCTTGACATTACCAAAATCATTCAGATATCTTTCTCTGAACACAGTCAACTATTTACCCTTTTCTGGCTCAAGAATTTCAAGTAATCCTGTGTTTGAGTTTTTATTATTTTGCAGTCTTATATAATTTTAATTCTTACCAAAACTTAAAATCTTTTGTGCTTGGTGATTTGAAAAAAAAAAAACATTTGTTTTGTTTTCTATGTATATATGTCATTTGTTCTCAAATGTCAACAGTATAAAAAGTCCACCATATGTGTTCATATTAATAACCTATTTTCCCTGTTGCCTGAAATAAGCTTATAGCCCTAAGAATCAACCTTCAAAATAGTCCTCACCTCAATGACAGTAAGAGTTTATTCTTGAGCCAAATATGAATGATCATGGTCTACACACATGAGTTCAGGGTGCATTTATTTTGTTGTGCTATGGGATTGGTTACATGAGATTGCATTAATTACGGAACAGGGAAGTGGGGCTGGAGACACAGCTCAGTGCTTAAGAGTCCTTACTGCTGAGAGAGTCAGCGCTCCCTTCCCAGCACTGTCTGGCAACTCACAACTGCCTGTACTCAAATTCCAAGAGATCCGGTGTTCCCTTCTGTGTATATACTTACACACACACACACACACACACACACACACACACACACACACACACACACAGACAAATTAAAAAAATAAATAAAAACAAGGAAAGTCAAATCTAAGAATTTATAGACTACATCTGCCTTTGGATGAGCAGGTTATAGGAAAGAAACAGGGAAACTGCTGTAGGTCTTTTGTTTTCTAGAGGTCTTTTTGTTTTAAGACAGTCTTCCTATGTCTGTAGCCTTGGCTGGCCTGGAACTTGGTATGTATACCAGCTGGGCTTGAACTCAGTGCAAATCTGTCTTCCTCTGCCTCCCAAATGCTAGGATTAAAGGCATGTGTCACCATGATTGGTTCTAAGTAGGTTTTAGGTACTATCTGGTAACTTTTTTAGCCCTTGGCTTAGTAGAAGTTAGTGGTTTGCTAAGAACTTAAAGTTTGAAGGACAATGAGTGGCTATTGAGGGGGTTAAAAATAGTCCCAAGATAATTTGGCTCTGTATCTGCATCATTCTAACTTTATATCCTCAGAAGTTTTAATCAGCCATTGAGTCTTATAGAGTCTTTAGCACAGGTAAGGGTTTTTGGTGTTTGTTTTGGCTTTTTGAGACAGGGTTTCTCTGTTTAGCCCTGGCTGTCCTGGAACTCATTCTGTAGACAAGGCTGGCCTCAAACTCAAGAGATCTGCCTGCCTCTGCTTCTGCCTCCCTAGTGCCAGGATTAAAGGAGTGGGCCACCACTGGGCCACCCAGGTGTGGGGTTTTTGTTTCTTTTCTTTCTGAGAACTTTAGTATGTAGAATCTTTCATTTGTCTTGGTCCTGTTGCCTAATTACTGTCCTGGGAATTCCTCTTTGACACTACCCTAGGGAGATTTCCTTTACCTCTTTCTTGTGTTGGGTCTACTCATAACTTGACTTTGTAATTTTCTTGAATTCTTTCATTTGGTGATTAATTAAGAAGGTTATTATAAACTTTTTACTGTCTTTCTTTTGTCTTCTGTATGCATGTTTGTGTGTGAGAAGGAGCAACCTTGGGAGTTATTTCAGGAACTAATGCCCAACTCCTTTGAGAGAAAGTCTCACGGATCTAGAGCTCATCCATTGGCTGGACTGGTTAGCCAGCTGGGCCCTGCCTCCCCCATGCTAGAATAACAAACTGGTACCTGGCATCATTATTATTATTAGTAGTAGTAGTATTTCTAGGGTTCAACCTTATTCTTTTAAGGTAAGTCCTTCCTTGAATGAGAAATTCTCTCCAGATTTTTTGGGGTGGGGTGGGGAGGGGTGAGGTGAGAGAGATGGGGCAGAGTTTCATTATGTAGCCCAGGCTGCCTTTGAATTCTGGATCCTTCTGTCTTAGCCCCCTATTAGACTAGGATGTTTAACTCTTATCTTAGCTTTTTCTCAAAGGGTTGTAGTTGGAATAGGATTTTGCTACATAGTTCAGATTGGCTTAGATTTTATTACTTTGTGGCTTAGGCTAGCCTTGAGCTTGAGTTTCCTCTGTTTTAGCTTCAGCTACTGCCCATGTTGTCCCTTACTGTCTTCCTGTTGCTTATTCTTTTCTGGATCACTTTACTTTGAGCAGAGTCTTCTAGCCTTATGCCTGGAGATTTTAAGTTATGGAGCTTGTATCTTAGCGGCCACCTGGGAATGAGGGCAGGTACTACAACTCATGTGTGCAGGGACTCATTTAATCTTGTGTTTAGATGACATTCCTCTCCTTACCTGAGTATTTCCTGGGTGTCCAGAGACCCTATTTGAGTCTTGCTGGAGTAAACCACAGAGTAAAACCTCCTTTAAGATGGGAGGATAGGGGTTGGGATTTAGCTCAGTGGTAGAGCGCTTGCCTAGGAGCGCAAGGCCCTGGGTTCGGTCCCCAGCTCCGGAAAAAAAAAACCAAAAAAAAAAAAAAAAAAAAAAAAAGATGGGAGGATAATAGTCCACTTGTGCTGAGTCAAGGAGAAAATCTAGGGGTCTAATTGCTGCTTATATAGGGTTGGGTGTCTGTCTTTAGTTGTACCTGGTACTTACAATTTTAAGCTATAAGATTCGGTTTCCCCAGGCAGAGTTCAGTAGTTTATGTGCTGGGTAATGGTGGCAACTGTCTTTAATCAAAGCGCTTCGAGTTTGAGGCCAGCCTGGTCTACAGAGTGAGTTCCAGGACAGCCAGGGTTACGCAAAATCCTGTCTTCAAAAATCAAAAACCAAACAACAACAACAAAAAGATAGTTTATGTATCTCTCTGGTTTCTAAAGTTTGGTGTTACCTGTTTCTTTTTTCTTTGTCATGTGGAGTTTTGTCTTTCTTTTTAGACAGTGTCTTTTGAAGCCCAGGATGGCTTTGAAACCTCTGAAACCAGATCTTCCTGCCTCTGTCCGACAAGTGCTGGGATTACAGGTGTATTCTCGAAAGTCCAGATAAAACAGGTGTTTTCTGATGAACCTTTATAGACTTTTTTCACCAAAATTCTTGGAACTCTGTAGCCATTGTGGTGTTCTTTGTGGTAAGGGGATGTCACTGATAACTCCAAAATGTTTTAGAAGATTCTAAGTTATTTTAAATTAGATCTAAAGAAATCCTTATATAATAGCAGCTTGTGCATTCTGAGTACTTAGTAGTTTCCTTTGGCCACTTCCAGTGTGTATACAAAATTAGACAATGTAGAGAGCTATGGGGAACAAAGACTGCCTCTTTCTAGGGCTAGTAATTATGCTGCTTAGTTGTTTCACGTTGCTTCTTCTTCTTCTTCTTTTTTTTTTTTTTTTTTTTAAAGATTTATTCATTTATTATATATAAGTACACTTTAGCTGTCTTCAGATACACCAGAAGAGGGCATCAGATCTCTTTACAGATGGTTGTGAGCCACCATGTGGTTGCTGGGAATTAAACTCAGGACCTCTGGAAGAGCAGTCAGTGCTCTTAACCGCTGAGCCATTTCTCTAGCTCCCTCATGTTGCTTCTTTTAAAGAGACCATTTGTGGGCTAGAAGTTATGTTAGAGTTCAGGGCTGGGGGTGGCCCAGTTGGTAGGTTGCTTGTCTAGCATGTAGAAAGCCATGGATTTGCTTCCCAGTTCTGCATAATAAGCCAGGCGTTAGCTTAGAATGCTAACCACCAGCACACTGGAGATAGGAAGACACACTAAGTTTGAGGGTCTCAGCTGACATGAGACCCTACCTTAAAAATGTCAGAAAGGTAGGTTCTGTAGTCCTACCTGGAAACTGAAAAGGAATGATGAAAAGTATTAAAAAAAAAAATAAGGTGAAATAAAGCCATGCTTTAAAGGACTCAGTTGATATTTGGGTATATAACTTGTCACATGTCCATGGAAATTCTCTTAAAGTAGTATGTCAGAAAGGTTATGGACCATGACTATCAGTTTCTGATTTCTTCTCTATCTCTTTTCCCTTCCGGAATTTTAAGACATTTATTTAAGAGGCAAAATAGTAAGGAGCAGGCTTTTCTGCTTACATGGTGTAGCGCCATGTAACGTTTTCAGAATCGTTCTCCTTTCGGTCACGGGTTGGTTTATTTTCCTTTGGTGGCCCACTGTGCTTCTTTCAGATTCTTCTCATCATACTTACCAGGTACTAGATCAAAGACAGATAAAGCAGATTGCTGACCCGGTTTATCACTTACTAACAAGTTACCTAGGCCTCTTCTGCCTGGATTTCCTGGTAGATTATGGATGACCCCAAAGCAACTGTCCTGGAAAGTCTTCACCTAGCTTGGATGATGGCTTCCCCGCAGCCACACAGTGGGACCTACCTGGGATTCCTTCACTCTTCTGCTTAGTTCTAGTACCTAAAGCTTTGGTTTGTCTCCAGCAGTTGTATTTACTATGTTTTCTAATTTACTTTATCTTTTATTGATTTATCTTTGTCCTCTAGTTAAGTGATCTTTAAAACATAACTTGATTTTGGAAGGAAGCCTGTTTAGAAAATCAAGTGTTTCTGTACAGCTTCTGAGGGTCAGTTAGCTTAATGCATATAAGAGGACGTATCATTTGCGTCACAGTGGAAGAGACTGAGTATGTAAGTAAGCAGTAAGGAGGAGAGGCCAGCCTAAGGCTTGACTAATCTACTTGAAACATTCCATATGGAAGTGATTACCCAGGCATGGTTGTAACTAAGGTGAAGTAAGTTTGAATGAACCCATTGCATTAATTGGACAGGGAAGACATGGCTTTGGAGTATTGGGGGCTTTGTGATGGTGTTTTTGTGGGTATGCTTTGTCTGTTTTCTGGTGTTATAGTTCTTGCCTGGATTCGTTTTTTTCTGCTCCACATGGTTGGTCTTAGACCAGTTGATAGTCTGATCTAGGACATAAAATCATGAAAGCACTGCTACATTTCCTATTACAGTACCGAATTTTCAAGACTTTTCCAAATATGTATTTAGCTTTTATTGCATTGATATTTATGGGGAAAATGAAAAATGTATTTTGTGGATTTAAAAAAATATTTATTACTGTGCATGTATGGACACTTAAAAATAGGTCTGTGCACATCTTCTGGGACTCTGTCTTTTTGCCTTAAATGGAATTGGGAGGTAGAGCTCAGCTGGTCAGGCTTGTACAGCAAGTGCTTTTACCTTGAGCCATCTCACTGGCCAGATTTTATGGATTTTTTTTTTTACTATTTATTGTGGAGTATGTCTTTGTACCAGCACTCAGGAGACAGAGGTGTGCAGATCTCGATGAATTTGAGGTTAGTCTGTTCTACATGATGAGTTAGTTCTAGGATAGCCAAGGCAACATAGTCTTTGTTTCAAAGATGCATGTTTATTTTATTTTTATTATTTATGTATGTTTCTGTGTATGAGTTGTGCATGTGAATGCGGGTTCCTACAGATGCCAGAAGATGGTATTAGCTGAAGCTGGAGTTACCAGTGATTGTGAGTATCAGATGCGTGGTTGCTAGGAAGTGAACTCTGGACTAATGTAAGAGCAGTATTTGATCTTAACCACTGAGCCATTTTTTGGAGACATAGTCTTATTATGTAGACCTGGTTAGCTTGAAATGTAGACCAGACTGACCCAAATATATAGAGATCCTACTGTCTCTATATACCTCCCTAGTGCTGAAATTAAAGGCATGAGCTACTCTGATCAGAGATTGTGGATATTTTTTATTGTGAGAAAAAAAATTCAGAACAAAACTTACCATTTTAGCCATTTTTATTGTTTTGCTTTGAGATAAAGTCCCACTATGGATCCAAGACTGCCTTTGAATTTATGATCTTTCTTCCTCGACCTGACCATTGATAGATTACAGGCCTAGCTTTAAAAAAACTACTTATACATATTTGTGTGGGGGTATATTCCATGTATGTGGGCACCTGCAGAGGTCAGAAAGGGCATCAGTTCTCTGGAGTTGGAATTAAAGGCAATTGTGAGCTGCTGCCCGGTGTGAGTACTAGGAATTCAGCGTAGGTCCTCGGAAGAGCAGCAAGCACCCTAACTGCTAAGCAGTCTTTCCAGCCCACCCTTTAGCCATCGAGTGACAGTAGATAAACTGACACTGTATGTCTATTACTCCCATACATCTGTAGTGCTTTTCCTGTAGTCCCTGTTCTCCTTTCCCATAGCATGCTGCTGTCTTTGAAATAGATTGCTCTCTGGACTTTTCTCACTTAGTGCAGTGTTCTTACGGCTTAGTCATGAAGTCCCTGCTTTCAGTTCCTTTGGGATATATATGTTCAGAAGTAGAATTGCTAAGTCACATGGCTTCTTTTTTGTTTTTGACCCTCAATAACTTTCTTAGATTTTTAGAATTTCAAGCTTTAAATGTGATAAAGATTTAAAATCTCCTCTAATATTTGAATTGTTAGAAATTTACTTAGGTTGGTAGGAAGGAAAGTAAGTTTTCTGTATTTTTGGCTTTCAAGAAGCCACCTCACCTGAAAACACAAATGTTTTCTTCTACCTTGACATTCTCTGAAGAGCAGCAAGTTCTCTTAACTCTCCAGTCATCTCTCCAGCCCCAGGTCTGTTAAACTTACTACAGGAAATTGAGATTAGACTATCTTACCTCTATTCCTAGTAACTTTCATTAAATAAATGTCATTGGTTGGTTTTCTTTAAAAATGCATAAGACACTTTTATGTTACTTTTTCATGTCTCATTGCTATCTTATTTACAGAAACTCATTTTTTCTTTGTCAGACAGAGCTCTTGGGTTCTGTGAAGGATTTCAAGTAATTCAGTTTAAGTTGTTTTTGTGCAGGATTAATTAGCCATGATTGAGTCTAAATCTTGGCAGCTAATGAGTGATTCCTTTGGCTTCTGTAGGGTGTGTGCTTGCAGTGTTGAAGCCCATCAGTGATTTTGGTTGATTTGGCAGTTTTAGAGCTGTTGGTATAGCAGTGAGTCCTGGAGCAACAGTGCATCATTAAAGAAGAAAAGAGACAGGCACTTTGCAGATATGCTGTGAAGGATAATGAAGGACTTGGAGGCTATAGCCAGTTCCATATTCATCAGAGTCATGGAAATACCCTTTGAAAGAAAAGACTGATGTACAGATCTGTTCTGCTGCTGCTGCTGTGTGAAGAAGGTGATTGGAATTAGACCTTAAATGGAACATGTTCTCTTGTTGCAGTCTCTTTGAAATGTGCTGCTAGTGGGAGCTGCAGCTTCCTCCTGCTGACTTGAGTCCCAGGCTTCAGTTGAGATGGCCCTTTGAGAATGTGGAGCTTAGTCCAAGCCTGGATTTCAGTGGGTAGCACCTGGCATCTGTGGCTAGAAAGTCCTTGAAGTGTAAGTGCTTTATTCTCTCCTTGTAAAGAGTCCTCTTTGTTCTCCTTTACCCCCTTCCTTTCTGCAGCTTAGAAGGAGGGATGATGAGCAATGGGGTCAGAATTCAGTTGGCTTAGTAACCAAAACAAGATAACTTGTTACTGTTTTAAAGCAACAGGTCTTTCCCTCTCTGTCTCTAGAATGCAGAATAAAAAAAAGTTAAACAATAAATTATTGCCTCAATGTTTAAAATTGGCTAGATTATTGTGAATAGAGGGCTTTTGGGGGGTAGGGGAATTAGTTACTGGGTTTGAACTCAGGATTTTACACATAAATGCTAAGCAAATGCTCTATAACTGAGGTATATTCCCAACATCTACCCACTCTTTAGTAGTTGGGATTGAACCTAGGACCTCATGCATAATTGGTAAGCACTTTACCACTGAGCTGTATTCCCAGATCTTTTCTGTTTTCTACTTTGTAGTTTGAGACAGAGCCTCTCAGAGTTGTCCAGGCACTATCAATTTACTTAGGTTTTGTTTTTTGTTTGTTTGTTTTGTTTTTTTGTTTTTTTTTGTTTTTTTGTTTTTTTGTTTTTTTGCTTTGTGAATAGAGCTTAGGCTGGCCTAGAACTCATTTGTTACTCAGGATGACTTTAAGATCTTGTTTCTCCTTCTACCTATCTAGTGCTAAAAGTATGTACCACCACTCTTGGCATTTAATAGCTTTTCTTTTTTTTTTTTCTTTTTTCTTTTTTTCGGAGCTGGGGACCGAACCCAGGGCCTTGCGCTTGCTAGGCAAGCGCTCTACCGCTGAGCTAAATCCCCAACCCCTAATAGCTTTTGATTATCATTTTGCCTGGTTGTTTTACAAGTCATTCTCATAGCCTTATTCCAAAACACAAATATTAGAAAGTAGTGGTATAGTTGAATAGTATACAAGACAACTTTAAGACTTTCAAGGTCTAGCTGGGCATGGTGGCCCACACCTGAAATCCTAGTATTTAGCAAGCTAGGGCAGGGAGATGGTCATGAGTCTAAGATTAACTTGGGGTACCCAGTGAGGCACACCCCTCCACTTAAGATTAAATACGCATTTGTAGAAAATACCTCTTTTTCCCTTTTGGTTCTGCTCTACATATTTTAACAGAAGTAATTTGGGAATTTTTCTAAGATCAGTTTCCCACAAAATTGTCCTAGGAAATATATATAGCTGCCCTCTATAGTTCAATTAAAAAGCAAATGCCTGTTTTTATAGTCAGTTTTATACCATCACTGTGACAAAATTTCTGAGAGAAACAAAGAGAGGAAAGATTTTATTTGGGTCCATGGTCATATAGCTCCATGGTCCTCAGATTGCAATGAGGCCAAGTATGCTAGGGAGTGCATGTGTAACGGAGCTGTTCATGTTTGGTCACTGGGAAAAAGGAAAAGGGAAATTGAGGGCCTTAGAACTATGGATACCCTTTAAGGATACATGCATGACTTGCCCTCCTACTTCCTCAACTGGACACCACCTCCTAAAATCTCTGTCCCAATAGTCCATTATGGTTAGGTTTTCTATTTTTAGTTTTATTTTATGTGGAGTAGGGACACATGCATGCTATGGCAAATGTGTGGAGGTCAGAGGAGTCACTCTTTTGTTTCCATGTTGGTCTTAGGGATCAAATTTAGGTAGTCAAGCTTGGGGTAAGAACCTCTATATGCAGAATCATCTCAATGGCCTTCATTTATGGATTAACCATTGGTGAAAGTTAAAACCTTCAATATCCAACTACTTACCAATTGCCACCTCTAAACATTGATGGATTGGTGATTTCAGTCTGAGCTTTGGGGACACTTCAGATCTAACCTGCGTCTAGATCACACAATGATTAGAATATGCAAATATCCTCTTTTTTTCTTTCAGACAAAGTATTTTAGTTATTGGTCATGTTGCTATAACAAAATCCTTGAGAAGACAATTTTAGGAAGGGTTTGTTTTGGCTTGTAGTTTCAGGGAACATAGCCCATCGTAGCAGAAACAGTAAACTAGCAGAGACAAGAGGCAGCTAATGGTGTATCTACAGTCAGGAAGCAGAGAGCTATGAAAACTTCCATTTAACTTGTTTTCTTTATTTTTTTCGTCCAGGATCTGAGCCTGTAGAATAATAGATACCGTTCACATTTAGGTTAGTTTCCTACCTCATTTAACCTACTGTAGATAATTCCTCACAGGTATTCCCAGAGGTTTGTTTCCATGGTGATTCTAAATCTCATTAAGTTGAGAATGAAGAGGGTCTCATGTAGCCCCAGTTGGTGTCAAACTTACATAGCCAAGCATGTACTTGAACTTCTGAAGTTCCTTCTGCCAATATCCTGAGTGCCTCAGATTATGCTAGGCAGGTGTTTACCAGCCCCAGGCTTTGCTGTGATGCTGTTGACCTAGGGTCTCATTCGTGCTTGGCAAATATTCTACCAACTGAGCTGCATCATCCACAGGCCAAATGGATTTTCTCTTTGGTTTGCTTGCCTCCGTCTGAATATGCTGCCCCTTTTAGTGTATTTCAGAAAATATTTTGATGTATGCTCCTCCTAGAAGACTTTTCTAGAATTTCCTCTTTCAAGCTTTTGTCTCTGAAAATTTTCTGAAACCCTATGTTTTGGGAACTCTGGTGATTGTCACTGCCCCTATCTCCCAGGTGTTGAGATTACAGTTGTGCGTCTCAGTACATGGAACAAAACTTTTCGGTTTTTAGATTTTAACTAGAAAAAGTTTCTCATCACTAAAAAATAAAAATTCAAGATCTACCCAGGAAAGACCTGTGCAGTTCTACAGATGAGAACTCAGAGGTATTTCTAGCCTGGAGACAGCTCAGTGGATACAGTGCTTGCTGTGCAAGAGTGAGGGCCTAAGTGCGGGTTCCTCAGAACCCACCTAAATCCGGAAGCAGCGTGTGTGTGTGTGACTCTGAACTCTTATGGATCAGGCAAAGTGAAGATGAGAGTCCCGAGCTAGCCTGGCCTGCCTAGTGGGGAGCCACAGGAGCCTGTCACAGCATGGAAGGAGAAGACCACCGCCCCAAGTTGTCCTTTGCCTTCCATATAGACACCATAGCACTGCTGTGTGCTCTGAAAATAGAATACAAAGGCCGAAGTAATCACAGTAGAGTTTTACAGTTGAGCTATGAGAGTCAAGGTACAAATAAAAACTTAGTATGCTAGAGATATCTTTTCTGCCATTTTGTTATAGGGTAAGTCAAACTAAAATTTATTATTATTAATATTATTGGGGCTTTTTGTTTTGTTTTTTGTTTTTTGAGACAGGATTTCTCTGTGTAGCCTCACCTGTCCTGGAACTAATTCACTTTGTAGACCAGGCCTGCTGCTGCCTTCTGAGTGCTGGCTGGGATAAAAGGTGTGCAACATCACTGCCTTGCTTAACATTTTATTTTTTAATTGTAAAATCAATAATTATGGTGCTGGGGTGTAGCTCAGTTGGTGTTTTCCTGATGTGCGTGAGCCTCTGGGTACATCCCCAGCACCGCAAACCAGGTGTGTAGATTTATTATGCTCACACTCAGGAGGTGGAGTCATCATTGGCCACATAGCAAGTAAGAGGCCAACTTGAGCTGTTTGGGACTTTGTCTTTTAAAAAAGAGAAGAAATCAGCGATTATAATTATTTTTGTTTGCTAGTCTCATTTTCATTTTTTCTTCCTTTTTCTTTTTTCTTTTCTTTTGGAGACAGGCAGGACCTTTTGTAATCTAGGGTAGGGTACACTAAGACCTTGAATTCCAAATCTTCCTGCTCCTACCTGGATTACAGGTGTGAACCACACCCACTTTATATGGTGCTGAGATGAAGCCTAGAGCTTTGTACTGTGTCCTCAGGCCCTTGCTAACTTTCCTCCTTTGTATGTGGTTATTCAATTGTCCCTTGTGAGATTTTTGGGAGTGGAGTAGGGTGAGGATTGAACTCAGGGCTTTGTGTTTACAAGTATGCTACTACTAAGGTGGACCTACATCTGCCATAGTAGCACTTTAAAATAGACTATCTGGGAGAATTTTGAAGCTTTTATAGTATATTAACATAGTAAGTTGTGACCTGCAGTCTCATCCATTTTCTGCATATAGAAAAAAGTTTAAAATTTTCTAATTTAAAAAAAGATTATTTTTATATATTGTGCAGTCTTGAATGTATAATACAATGTTTTTGTTTTTATTTGTATACTTTGCAAGTGATCATAGCATCAAGGCATAGAACATCTATTACTTTTAACAGATGATTGAACACTTCTTAGAAATTCCTCCTGTTCCCCAACAGGTCGTATTCAGACCTGATAGTTACTTTACCATTTTTAAAAATAGGTTTGGTGATTAAAGTGCATCAGTTTTGGTATATTTATAGAGTTGTGCCTGTATCACCACAATTGACTTGGGAACACTTTCACTACCCTAAGAGAAACCCATACCCTGGGTTTGTTCTCTCCACTTTGTTTCTTGTGAAGAAAAACTCCAGACTTTATTGTTAATACCCCTTAAACATGGTGATGTGTATCTTATAAGAACAAGAATATTCTTTAAATCTAAAATCATCATCATTCTCCAGAAATTTAATATTAATTCAGTGGTAGATTCTAATATATAGAGAATTCTCTAGTTTGGTCAGTCGTAAATTTCTTTTTTCTTTCTTTCTTTCTTTCTTTCTTTCTTTCTTTCTTCTTTTTTTTTTTAGATTTATTTATTTATTTTTATGTATGTGAGTACACTGTTACTGTCTTCAGACACACCAAAGGAGGGCAGTGATCCCCTTTACAGATGGTTGTGGCTACTGTGTGGTTGCTGGGAATTGACCTCAGGACCTCTGGAAGAGCAGTCAGTGCTCTTAACCACCGAACCATATCTCCAGTGCCAGCCACAGATTTCTAGCTTTATTTTATTTTATTTATTCGAGCCGATCACTAACCCGTGGGCTTAAGGAGACCTCCTATTCCAGCCTCCCTGATAACCAGGAAAACTGCCTTGCTTGCCTCTAAGATGATTTTCTTCTGCTTACTCCACATCTTCCCTTGCTGGTGGTTGGGAGGTTTGAGACAGGGTTTTGTGTAGTTCAGGCTGGCCTCAAACTCTACCAAATATGGTTTATGTGATATTCAGGACCATATTCAGGTTTTCAGACGTGCTGTGCAAGCGCTCTACCAACTGATCTAAATCCTTAGCTAGTTCTACTTCTTTGTGCATGCACATGAAGGACTTAAAGAATTTTCTAATCTAAGACCATGTTCTCCATAAGCAATGATCATTTCACTCTTCCTTTTCAGTTTGAATGACTTTTTTTTTCCTCGGTGTTTAGAATTCATTGTACTATACTGAATAGTGTTTTGCTCCTGATCTTAAAGGTGTTTGTTTGGTGGCTCACATCCATCTGTAATGGGATCCAGTGCCCTCTTCTGGTGTGTCTGAAGACAGCAGCAGCATGCTCACATACATAAAATAAATAATTCTTTTAAACAAATAAAAGGAGAAGGGGGCTGGGATTTAGCTCAGTGGTAGAGCGCTTACCTAGGAAGCATGAGGCCCTGGGTTCAGTCCCCAGCTCAAAAAAAAAAAAAAAAAAAAAAAAAACAAATAAAGGAGAAGGAACTGGAGATGGCTCAGCAGTTAAAAGTGCTGAATGCTCTTCCAGAAGACCTAGGATTGTCACTCCCAGCTTCCACACTGATGCTCACGCCCGTCTGTACTCCAGTCCTGGGGATCTGATGCCTTCATGCCTCTGCAGGCACCAGGCACGCATATGATACAGATATACTTGCAGGCCTAACACTATACATATATTAAATAAATAAATAAAAATGAAGAGGGGAACCAAATAGATAAATAAATAAAATAAGTTGCCTTGGGCAAATTGGTTAACTTGTGAAAAGGAATGGCAAACATAAAAGGCAAAGGGATTTATTTTTCTAGAATTAGAGTTTAATAATACTAAATTTTGGGTTTTGTTGATGGTGGCACACACACACACAGAGTACTAATGGCTGGCTGGGTGGCCCAGCAGTTAGGTGAATTTCTCTTCCAGGGCATCTGACACCTTGTTCTGGCATACACATGGTATACACACATACATGTAAGAAAAACACCCAAAATAAAAACAAATGCAATCTTCTTTTTAAAAAGTAACTTTTAACAAGTCTTGGTAAATTTAAAAAGACTGAAGTCACAGAAGGTTAGTGGCTCACCTGCAACCCCCCATAGCAGGAGACTGGGACAGAGGACGGGGTCAGTCAAGTCCAGACACTGCTACCTAGCAAAGCCTTGATCAGTTAGTTTTAAAAACAAACAGGGACTGAACTCAGGATCTCTGGAAGGGCAGTCAAAGCTCTTAACCACCGAGCCATCTCTCCAGCCCTCACTTTTTGTTTTTAAATCTCTGCTTTTAAAGAGGTCGAAATAGTTAAGTCAGAAATATAGATAACTAAGCAAGATGCAAATGCTCATGCACCTAACCCCAGTATTTGAGACACTAAGGCCTAAGGCAGATGGGTTGCTATGAGTTCAAGGCCAATTTGGGTTACAGAGTGAGACATGGCCTCAAAACAGGTTGCTAGAAAACACAGTCACAGTATTTTTAGTTAAGGTCTCTGAAAATGGAATGGGCAAAGTTGGGGATGGGAATCTTCTACAAATTATTTTTGTTTTAAAGTTATAAAATACTATGTACCTCCAATGATATTGAGTTACTAAACATGAACAGCTTTGTTTTTTTAATAATTAAAACTTCCAAATTTTAGAAGCTTTTCAAGAACCATATTAGTCTTGTGATAGATACTTCATTATCTCTGTCATGGACACCAAGTCTGACATTTCCTGCCCCATTTCTTGTTGAATCTACAGATAATGCATGTTGTACTATACTCCAGGTGTCTACACTCAAGAAATATTTGACAAAACCAGGGGGAAAGGAAACAATAAACAAGTAAACAAACAATAAAAAGAGACATCTATAAGAAAGTTACAGTTGGGTTTTCTGACATATTAAACATTACATGGAATTGAAGTTTTTTGGGTTTTTTTGCTGTTGTTTGTTTTGGGTAGTGGTAACCAGACTCAGCCGTGTACACGCTAGTCAGGTACTCTACTGTTACAGTACACTCCCAGCACCCTCCTTGTACAGAACTTTCTTCTTGTTCTGATTAATATAGGGTAACAACTATAAGACATTTATGTTGAGTGATTTAACCACAATTTAAAGTATATGGGAAACACTCAAGAGGCTAAATTAGTAGTGTTGGGAAATCCAAGCCAGCCTGGGCAACATGGCAAAATTCACTCTAAAAAAAAGCAACCAAAAATTTTTTTTAAGAGTAAAGGTTGGGGGGTTGGGGATTTAGCTCTGTGGTAGAGCGCTTTGCGCAAGGCCCCTGGGTTCAGTCCCCAGCTCCAAAAAAAAAAAAAAAAAAGGGAAAGGGCAGGTGGAGAGATGGCTCAGCACTGACTGATCTTCCAGAGGTCCTGAGTTCAGTTCCCATAATGGCTCATAAGCATTTGTAATGGGGATCTGATGCCGTCTTCTGGTGTGTGTCTGATGACAGCTATAATGTACTCATACATAAAATAAATGAATACATTTTAAAAATTAAGACTAAATGGAAAATGTATTGGAATATGTGTGTAGTTATATATAAATACTGTGCCATTTTATAAGAGACACTTGAGCATCTGTAGATCTTGGTTTCTGGGGTTCCTGGAGCCAATCCAGAGATACAGAGGGACAATTGTTACCTCTTGCAAATTGGCAGCTGGAACCCCCAGGCTTGATTAGATAAATATTTGATTTCTTTGTCATTGTCATTTCAGTCTTTGGTTGTTCATCATGAGGCACATAATATTTGGTTACCTATTATTGTGAGACACATTACAACAAGTTAAAACAAAGCTAGTTTACTGTATCGTGTATCTTTGTAGGTTGGGAATTATTCTTGCCAGGGCTCTTTGGCTCATTGAGGTGTCCATTTAGTGATCAGGTTATTTTGGAAGTTCTCAGGTACGTGCCAGACACTAGTAGGAAAGCCTAGAAGGTTAGACTTAGGCCCCTTTGCAGTCTCAGTGCCTTTCTAAGTTTCCTTACTAGGAGAGTAATTGAAAATTCCTCCGTGGTAATTGGTTCTTAGAGTAATGCTGAGAAATTTGACAAAAGTTCTAAAGCTGCGCCTGACCAGACTGATTTTTGAAGTTCCACAACATCAGTTCTACTGTGTTCTGTCACTTACACAAATTACCTAAGGCTAGACCATATTAAAGGAGAAGAAAAAATAGATTTGATCTTTAATCTAGAAATAGCATTGACTTACAGCTCTCTCTTACCCATTCATTTTTGGTGATGTACTTTGTTGTCAGTGCTAAATCTATTGGTTTTGGTATGATGATCTATTCTAAATATGCATTTAAAATTTTTATTTGCTAGAATACCTCTCTGACAGATCCTTTACATCCCTGTGAGCCACCACACCCAGCTTTGAACTGGTGTTGGGTATAGAACTCTTTATGCTTGGACTTTACTGACGGTGCCACTTCCCTAGCCCTCTGTTTTTCTTTTTCCTCTTTGTTTGGTGGTGGGAGGACATGGAGATTGAACACTCACCACTGAGCTACAGTCCAGGTAGTTTTTTTTTTAATTCAAATTAAATGCCGTAGGTTTTTATCTGAATTTCCTGTGTTGTATCTGTATTTTCTTCTATTTTAAATTCTGGATTGACAAGACATAGAAGAATTAGAACAGCCTATTCTTAGTTATCCCATGTTAACTTAAAGCTTTAGACTAATAGAACCAATACTACCATTATCAATACACATATGAGAATAGTTATGATTATGAACTTATTTACAGGGTTGGGGAGCAAATCCAAGCCTTTGCAGAGGAAATAAAAGGGTGCTATCTCTGATATATGCTCTTGACCCTGTTCCCCCAATTTATTTTTGTATGCTTTCTTCCTCATTCTTAGGTGGCTGGACTCTAAACTGTCAGATGGTGACTAACTACTAATGTTGAAGCCTCATCATCTGGTCATTTGGTTATCTGAATCTTGGCTTTTAAAAGTTAATTAACTTCATGTATGTGTATAGGTATGAATGTGGCCATACCACCTCTGGAAGTCAGAGGATAGCCTGTGGGAGTGGCTCTCTCTCATTGGGTGGATCCTGGGAATTGAGTGTTCACAGCAGGAACTTTCTAACAATAAGCAGCCATTTTAAAAGAAAATGTGTCTGTCTGTTTGGACCGTGTGTGTGTGTGTGTGTGTGTGTGTGTGTGTGTGTGTGTGTGTGTGTGTGTGTGTGTGTGTGTCTGATATTAATGCGTGTGCCATGGCACATGTCGAAGTGAGAGGACAGCGTCTGGTGTCAGTCATCACCTTTGACTTTGTTTGAAGCAGGGCCTCTCTAGCTATTTGACACTGCACTGTTCACTGTAGGCTCTCTGGCCTTGGAACTTGCAGGGGAGTTTCCTGGTCTGACTCCCAGTACTACCGAGGTCCTAGAAATATCCATGACTGCCTGGAGTTTACGTGGGCCCTGAAGGTACACATTTGAGTATAAGTGCATTTACCAGTTGAACTTTCTTCTTGCTTCTGAAGTTTGTTGTTGGCTTTTTTTTTTTTTTTTAGCTAATTACTGTTTAGAAAGGCCTCAGGGGGAAACCTCTGAATTTTTTTTTTTTTTTTTAATTTCCGAATTCTTACATGTAACAGTTGTGGCTTTTATAATGGAATTTAGTTTGATGGAATAGAAAATCTTTGTAACATTTTTTTCTTAATATTTTCAACATATATTTCATTTTCTTCTGAAGTGTTTCAGTCAAAAAAAAAAAAACCAACAAAAAAAAATTCAGTTGCTTTTTTTTTTTTTTTTTACTGTGTAAAAGATTAACAATGATAGTATTTACCACTGTACTAGAAAAGAAACCACCACTTAATCCACTAATGGAAGACATGGATGTCTTAGTAGCACAGTCTTTTTAAAGTTCTTCTGGTTATTAAATTTTCACTGATAGAATGCTACTGCTTTCCTGCTTCCAGTATGGGAAAGAAAATTCCTTACATGTAACAAATGTTACAAGCAACGATTTTCTGTCAAGCCTTTTCATATAGAAGGAAGGTGTGTGTGTGTGTGTGTGTGTGTGTGTGTGTGTGTGTGTGTGTGTGTGTAAATGCCTACAGTTACAAATACATACAATAAGTCTTAGCAGCATATTTGATACTGCAAGATATAGAACACCTTCAGTGGTTTTCTTTTGTTTGTTTGTTTGTTTGTTTCATTTATTTACATTCCAAATGTTGCCCCCCTCCTAGTCCCCCCTCCAAGAATTCTTCACCCCTCCCTTTGCCTCTGAGAGGGTGCCCCCACCTGCCCAACACCCCCCACTCACACACACATATACTGGCATCCTCCTTCCCTGGGGTACAAGTCTCTACAGGATTAGGGGCAGCCTCTCCCACTGTGGATAGACAAGGCAGTCCTCTGCTACTTATGTGTCGGGCCACAGACCAGCCCGTGTATGTCCTTTGGTTGGCAGCTCAGTCTCTGGGAGCTCCCAGGGATCCAGGTTAGTTGATACTGTTAGACTTCCTATGAGGTTGCCATCCCCTTCAGCTCCTTCAATCCTTCTCCTGACTCTCAAAACTGATCAGCATTTTGATTTTGATTTCCATGCTGAAATCAAATCAGTTAAGCATATAATACAAGATGATAGATGTTTAGGTCCATTCCAAAAGCTGTTAGAGATTCTGTCCTAATCCCAAGCTAAAATAAAATTAAATTAATGTCTTTTAAAATTCAACAATTCAAAAAAACACTTTTTTAAATGATTGATTCATTGTTATTTTATGTGCCTTGGTATTTTGCCTACATGTGTGTCTGTGTGCGGGTGTCAGGTCCCTTGGAGCCTGTGGAAGTCCCATTTGGATCAAGACCTACCTCCTGTTCTGTGAGGCACTAGTGTTGGAGAAGAGTGCCCAAGGAAACTGGTGGGATGTGTTCCTCTGTGTATAGATGGACTAGAAAGCATCAGGATTTAAGTCTCAGAGTGAACAAAACATTTAAAGGAAAAAAGAGAAGAAACATTCAGCTTACAAATAGGGTTAGAAGCCTTTTAGTACTGTTTTAATTTTAGTAGGAATTTCTGGGACTTTTTTTTTTATATCACCTCCCAATATAGATGATTACTCTAATTTTCTAGATTCTGTCTTTTGATGCATTTAATTTGTGTTAGGCCATTAGGCCATACTAGAATAAATCACAAAGTCTTAGGGAATACTGCTGTTGAACAGGCCCTACAAACTTTAAGTTAATTTGCCAATTTTTTCTTTCATTTTATTTAGTCTAGCTATATGTTAAAGTTATATGACTTTAAATTTATTTATAAAAATAAGATATCTTTTATTTTCAGGTTCATGCGTGGGAGATTTCTGATCAATTGTTACAGATCCGACAGGATGTGGAATCATGCTATTTCGCTGCCCAGACCATGAAAATGAAGATCCAGACCTCATTCTATGAGCTTCCCACAGACTCCCATGCCTCTTTAAGGGACTCATTGCTAACTCATATTCAGAACTTGAAAGACTTGTCACCTGTCATTGTAACACAGGTAAGTCCTGTACTCACTAAGGAAATTTCTAAGGTCTTTTGGATACATTACATTCATTTTGGTTAGCATTGATAGGCCATGTAAGGTAATGTAATTTTATTGCTATATTTTCACAACTGTAGCAAAATAAAAATTTTAATCTTTTTATTAGTCTTTGGTTCATTAGACATCACCCATTGTGTATTGGAATTGGGGAGATGAATGTGTGTTCTCTCTAGCATGTGTTCCTTACTCTTAAAATTGCAGATGATTAAAAAATAAGTTAATTATTCTGGATTAGAGTCTTGTAGTTAACTTTAAAAAAAATCTTTTCTGGAAGTTAGTAAAAGTCTTACAAATAAAACATTGAATGTTTTGGCTTTCCCCTTTAGCCAGGTAAATACATTAGAAGGTAAAGTAGTCTATCCATGTGTCCTTTGACATAGAGCTGCTCTTGGATTATGCTACAAGATGAGGATGGGAAGAGAGGGGAAATGGCAGTCCGTTGTTTGTCAGTTTGTCAATAGCTTTGGGTTTTTGTCAAAGTAGACTTTGTCTATGAAGTTCTGTGGTTTTGCCAAATAAAGGTAAAGAGTGACATATTCTGAGGACATCTATATTTTTAAACATATTTTGTTGTGTTTAAGCTGAGCCTAGTGGTTTAAACTTATAATTCCAGCACTTGGGGGATAGAGAAAGGAGAATCAGGACTTCAAGTGCAGTCTCTGCTACATAATGGGCTTGAAGCTACCCCAAACTACGTGAAACTCTCAGAAGCACCAATGGAATATATATTCTAGCTATCAAGTATATTTTGTTGATTCTTTTGGTTTTGTCTTTAATTTTTAAGGTTAATCTTTAAATCCAAGCAATTTGTAGATAAATGGGTAGATAGACTTTCATGGGGAAGGAGGAGAAAGGATGCTGGTCTTAACTGTCACATTGTTGGGAAGAAATGTGGTGTCTGCTTTCTGTTAGCTTTGATGGTGTCTGTTTATCTGGTCTATTCATTTATTTAATCTCTCTTCCCTGTTCAGCTGGCTTTAGCAATAGCAGACCTTGCCCTACAGATGCCTTCTTGGAAGGGATGCGTACAAACATTGGTAGAAAAGTAAGTAATTTGTAATTTGTATCTTACTTATTGGATTACCATAAATCCACACAGAAATCTGCTCCACTAACTAGACATTTGATTATTTTCTAAATTTTGAACATAAAATTACATATTTAAAAAAAGATTTTGAAAAAGTTAATTATGTGTGGATATGTGTGTCTGCGGGTGGGTATGTGCACATGAGTTCAGGTGCCCAGAGAGGGCAGGTGCATCCTATCCTCTGGAGCTGGAGTTACAGATATTTGGGAACTACCTGATAGGGGTGCTGGGAACTGAATTTCGGTCCTCTGGAAGAGCAGCAAGTCCTCTTAACCACTGAGCTGTTTATTTCTCAATTCCCAATTGATATACTTTTTATTTCTCTTCAAAAAATTGTTTGTTTATTGTATGTATGCATGCCACATTATTTATGTCAAGTTCAGAGGACAGTTTGAAGGAGGAGTTGGTTCTCTCTACCATGTAGTTTCTGTACATTGAGCTGAGTCAACGTTGGGCTTAGTGACAAGCAGGTTTACAGACTCCAGTTTCTCCAGCCCCTGAGTTATATATTACTAACTTCGTTTAAAGAAAGTAAATGTTCGGGCTGGGCATGGTGGTTGCATGTCTTTAATCTCAGAAGTCAGGAGGCAGAGGTGGGCGGATCTGTATGAGTTCATGGTTAACCTGGTCTGCATATTGAGTTCCCAGCCTATTAAGGATACATTGTCTGCCAATAAGCAAGCAAATTCAAGGCTATGTTATCTATCTATCAATCAATAAATAAATGTGGTGATTCACCTTTTTTGGTATAAACTCATAAATCCACATATGATATAGACCTCATGAAATTGATAGTTATCTTTTAAATTGAGTCATTATGATTGATCAGACCTGTGGAGTCAGAAAGATACTGGTGTTGAGTACTGAAGCTTCTAACAATACAGAACTGAGTCAGGTTAGCAAAATATTTGACTGTGCATGTGTGTGCATGCATGTACTAGTTTAAAATTAACTAAGACTGAGAGCTGGAGAAGGTTCATACTACTCTTCTGGAGAATTAAGTTCACATCCCAGGACCCACATTGGGCAGCTTACACTGCCTGTAACTCTAGGTCCAGGGGTATCTAACACTTCTGACCTCTGTGGCCATTTACATTCATGTGCACATAGCACACCTCCCATACATATAATTAAAATAAAAATAAATCTTTTTAAAAGGCTAACTAAAACTGACTTATCTTCCTTTCTACCTCCATATCTATTCTCCCTTCCTCTCTTCTCTCCCTTCCTGTTTTTCCTCACTCACATAACAAGTTAGAAGCCAGCATGGAATGCATGAAAATTTATCTCAATAAAACAAACTTTTGCTGGGCATTGGTGGCATATGCTTTTTTTCTTTTTTTCGGAGCTGGGGACCGAACCCAGGGCCTTGCACTTGCTAGGCAAGCACTCTACCACTGAGCTAAATCCCCAACCCCAGCATATGCTTTTAATCCCAGCACGGGAAAGTCAAGAGGCAGGTTGGATCTCTGTGAGTTCAAGGCTACTCTGGTCTACAGTGTGAGTTCCAGGACAGCCAGGCCATCCAGAGAGTCCCTATTTTGAAAAAACCAAAAATGAAACAAAACAAAGACTATATTTCATTTTTTCTTAATATTTGGGATGATGCTTTTCTTGTTCGGAATGCTGGGCTATTCTGATGGTTATATTGTGATTGTGTATTTTCTGTCTCTCAGTGACTCATGATATATCCTTCCTTTTTTGTTTTACAGATATAGCAATGATGTAACTTCTTTGCCTTTTTTGCTGGAAATCCTTACAGTGTTACCTGAAGAAGTACACAGTCGTTCCTTGCGGATTGGAGCCAACAGGCGCACAGAAATCATAGAAGACTTAGCCTTCTACTCTAGTACAGTGGTTTCTTTATTGGTAAGTTTGAAATTTGTTGGTAAAGGGCAGGAACCATGGTGTTGTTATTTTGTGACCTGAACTCAGAGATCTGCCTGGTCCTGCCTTCTGAGTGAGTGTTGAGATCAAAGATGTACACCACCACATATAATTCCTCAAAATTACCTGTATTTATTATGTGGAGAGGAGCATATATACCTGTACACCATAGGATGTGTGTGGAGGTCAGAGAGTAGTTTGCACAAGTAGATTTTCTCCTATTAGTTTGGTCCCAGGAACAAGACCACCAGTTTTAGTAGCATGCATCTTTAAGCCACCCAGCAAGCCATTTTATTTTTAAAGAGTCTCATGCATCCTAACTTGGCCTCAAACTTGCTTCATAGCAAGTTTCATAGCTTCTTCATAGCTGAGGATGAGCCTGAACTTCTGATTCCCCTTTCCCCTCCCTCTTCCACCTGATTCTGCCTCTCAGGTGCAGTATTAGAAGTATGTGCTAGCATACCGGTCCCTCATTTTTTCTTAATGTTTTTATTTTTCTGTATGTTTCTGTGTCAGTGGAAGTCAGAAGATAGCATATGTTCCCCTGGAGCTAGAGTTCATAGGCAGTTTGAGCTCGTCAATGTGGGTTCTAATACCTGAACTCTGATTCTCAGAAAGAGCGCCAGTGCTCTTATCCTCAGTCTTGAGCAGTCTCTTCAGCCTCCAGCCATTTTGTTTGTGAGATTTGGTTTCACAGAGCCAGTGGACTCAAGTGGTCTCCTGCTTTAGCTTCCTGAGTAGTTGAGACTGGGGATTCCAGTGCACTGATTACTACTAACCTTTTAACATACTCAGCCCCACTGAGTAAGGATTCCTCAAAAGAAACTAAGCCTAACACCTTAGGGCATCCATTCCTTTATTGTCCTCATAGAGATAAAACTAAGAGGCCGGGTGGATTTAAGATTTTTTTTTTTTAAGATAACACGTCTCATAGTTATTTCATGCTGCATCTTACCCAAATATCAGGTCTGATACTTCACTAGTAATGTTGGGATTGCCTCTGGTTTAGTGTAATGTCAGTCTGATGCTTTCGTGTCTAGTGTGCTTTTTCTTTTTTACAGTGTACTTTGTATGAAAATAGTATTTTATGAGCTATCTAATATTTTTTTTTAAAAATACCTATTTAATTTGGATCTCACAGTATATCTCTGGCTGGCTGCAGATCCCCTGAAACCGGGATACAGATGATTGTGAGCTGCCTTGTGGGTGCTGGAAATAGAACCAGGGACCTCTGGAAGAACAGCCAGTCCTCTTACCACTGAACCCTCTTGCCAGTCTGGTTCCTAGCAGGCCCTGGCCCTAAAGCAAGACTTGAGAAGTTTGGGTCCTTGCTGTGTCATATTAAGCAAGATAATTAACTCTCCTGCCCTAGTTTCATCATCTGCATAATGGAAGTAATAGTATCTGTTTCATTTTGAGGAGACTGATTTAATGTATATAAAGTTATTAAAATCATGTCTAGCACGTGGTAAGGTTCAGTAAACCATATGGCTGGTCACTTATTTGTTGGTTACATGCTTCTTCTTTGGCCAAATGTAATGCCCATGAAGAAATAGAAAAACAGAAGCAAGCCCATATTTATACTTGAATAGCCTTTCTCTCTCTTGTTTGTTATCCTAAAGGAAAAAAATTGATTCTAAAATGAATGTTTTTGCCAAGTGTGGCAACACACACCTGTCATCCTAACACTTGGGAGGCTAAATTGGAAAGTTGTGAGTTTGAGGCAGCCTGAGCCACAAAATGTTGTCTCAATAAGATAAAATAAAATAAATATAAATCCATCACTATTGTCTTATAGAGACGAAATGATATATAGTGACATGTTACAGTTCCATTCTCATATCTCCAGCAGCCTAGTACTGGAAAACACTAACAAAACAGTCACCAGGACTAGGGATGGAGACATTGTTGCTAGACCGTGTGCACCAGTCCCTGGTCTCCATCCTCAGCACCAAAGGAAAACAGTACCTTCATCTAAGGGACGTGGTGCTGCACTTCAGAGGCAGAGACAGGCAGATCTCTGTGAGTCAGAGTTAGCTAGTGAAGAAACTGTCTCAGAAAAAGAAGGACGGAAGGAGGGAGGGAGGGCAGGAGGGAGGGAGGAAAGGAGGGTGTAGGAAAGAAGACAGAAAAAAGCATCAGTGCAGATTATGGTTTAGATGAAGCTTTGAGCCTGGGGGATTTTTTTCTATGTAGTTTATATTTCTGATGTAAACATAAATGTCAGAATTTTATCCCTTAGACTATGGTTGCCACCATCTTGAAATTATTTTTTAAATTGATACCAGTTGATTATTGGCAGTGAATTAAGAGGCATTATTCTGGTTTAATGGAGACGGTTCTAGAAGTCCAACTGCCAGACTTCAGATCTGGTGAATAATACATTATAGGACATAGCCCTTTCCTCTGTGCTTCTTGAACCTCATGGCAGTTATGATAGTTATTGGGGGGTGGGGGCAGTAAAAGGGTTATTCAGCTTACACTTCCATTTGCTATTCATCACCAAAGGGAGTCGGGACTAGACAGTTATGTTTTAAACCCACTGCCCATAAGCTGTCTTGAAACGTTCTCACCTTGAAGAAGTTGCACTATGCTTTACTTTGGCTAAATATAGCACAAAGGCTTTTGGTATGACTTGTTTATGTCTTTTGTAAAAACTTCCCTTTTGTAGTACTGGGAATTGAACCTATAGTCTCTGTGTATTCTAAGCTATTGTTTTACCAATAAGTTATTTCTTATATTTACAGATCCCCCTTTAAAAAACAACTTGCTTTAAAAGGCTTTTTTTGTTAAAGACGTAAATTTATACATACGTCTTCCAGGTGCTTTGCCTGCATTTTTGTCTGCACCATGTGCGTTCCTGGTGCCCTCTGAGCCTAGAAGAGATCTTGGATGATGTGGAACGGGAGTTACAAATAGATGATTGTAAGCCACTCTGTAGGTTCTGGAAATTGATCCTGGGTCCTCTGCAAGGGCAGCAAATGCTCTTAACTCCTGAGCCATCTTTCCAGAATCCCTCCCCCATCATTTATTTGTTTAGTATTTGTATGTGTCTCTCTACCCTAGTACACATGTGGAGATGGAGGGCAACTTGAAGGATTGTTTTTCCCCATCGTTATGTGGGTTAGAGGGATTAAACTCAAGTCATCATGTTAGGTGGCAAAGCAACTTTACCTGCTAAGCCATCTTACCCTTCCCCCTCTCTCTGTCTCTTTCTCTTTGAGATAGTGTGTCTCCTTGATTCAGTTAGACTAGCTGCAGGCCAGCAAGCCCAGGGATCCTCCTGTCTCCCCTTTCCCAGCACTGTGATTGCAGATGTGCACACCGTACCACCAGGCCTGGCTAGAGTAGTGCTGGGATCCAAACCCAGACCCTCATGCTTGGGCAGCAAGCACTTCACTGACCAAGCAGTCTTCAGAACTTTAGGTACCGATTTTTAATATGGGGAATAAACAATGCTATACTTTAAAATAGTTGTATTGATGAGTACATTAGTGCATAAGCAGGAACTAAGAATCTTAGTTATTTTTAATGTCTGGTTTAGGATCTTTAGCCTTTCTGTGCCTCAGCTTCCCCATTAAAAAGAGTAGATAATGCATGCTGTAGCATTTTACTGGGAATCATGGTAGTGGTAATAGGACTTAGAACAGTGGCGCTTACAAAGAACTTGTGACTTCCTGTATTTATTGCAGTATGGGCACAGTGATTATAATGGTGACTTCAGTATAAAGACTTTTTTAAAACTATGTTTTTCTTCTATTTAGATGACATGTGTAGAGAAAGCAGGAACTGACGAGAAGATGCTTATGAAGGTCTTCCGATGTTTGGGAAGTTGGTTTAACTTGGGAGTTTTGGACAGTAACTTCATGGCTAATAATAAGTTATTAGCACTCCTTTTTGAGGTTTTGGTAAGTAAGGCTGTACCTGCTATTGCCACTTTTAATAATAACCTTCTGGGACATCTCAGTGTTTTATTTGAGAAACACTTTGTGTCTTAAGAATTCCATAAGATGGGGTTGGGGATTTAGCTCAGTGGTAGAGCGCTTGCCTAGCAAGCACAAGGCCCTGTTGTTCCCCAGCTTCAAAAAAAAAAAAAAAAAGAATACCATAAGAAGTTGAGCTTGATGGCACATGCAGAAGTAGCTGCAGGAGGATTAGGAGTTTAAGGTCATCCTTAGCTAAATAGCAAATTTGAAGCAAACCTGAGCTAAATGACACCCCTCTTAGAGGAGGAAAAAGCCTACTGAAGCTGGCATGTATGTAATAGAGCATGAGCTTCTTTTTGAAACTCTTAAAAATGTTTTCATTATTTACTTTGTGTATATATGTTTATTTTACTTGAAGTCATGTACATACTCTGCGCCTGTGTGGGTGTTAGAGACCTCTGTATAGATCCTCACCTTCCATCTGTTTTCTGAAGCACCACCTCTCGTTGTTTACTGTGGGCTGCCTACCTCAGGATAACTGGCCAGATAGCGCGGCTGTTCTCCTGTGTTTGTCTCCCATCTTACCATCTTACCGTCTTACACAGGTCTGGGGAGTCGGGCTTTTGTGGCAGACCCTTCTTTACCCCTCGAGCCACCTATCTGCCCCACCTTCTTTTCCTAATAAAGTGTCTCTACTATTGCTACTTTAAAGAGCAGGGGTGATGGTAGAGAGACAGAGTGGTTAAGGGCACTGATTGCTCCCAGAGGATGCAGGTTTCATTTCCAGCAACTACATGGCAGCTCACAACTGTCTGCAACTCCATTTCTGGGGGATTTGACAGATTTGACATCTTCTGGCTTCTGTTGACACCTAGTGTGCACATGTGTGGGTGTGCGGGTGTGTGAGTGCATTGTACACACACACACACACACACACACACACACACACACACACACACATCAGTAAAACACCCATACACATAAAAATAAATCGTAAAAAAATATTAAAAATTGGGATGATTTACTTGTTGTCTCTCCAACTTAAGGGTCTGTTATCGTTGTTATTCAAGAAAGACTTAACGGTGATGGCTTTACTAAATTTACAGAAGCTCTCAACTCTGTTGGTAAATGAGAGCCCTGCAGATTCCCTTCTTGTACTTCTTATTGTTTTGAGACAGTCTTGGCTGTGTAGCAGACTGGCCTGCAGCTCTCTGGGTGGTCCTGGTTATCTTGAGATTGAAGAAGCTGCTGCTCTCACCGACTGTGCTCACACTGGAGCCTGAGCTACCACGGTGGCTCCTCCTTGAACCCTCGGATATACTCTTAGTCTTATAAATTGTTTTTAGGATTTGTTCCCTGGTTATGATGCTTAGATTTCCCTTTACTCTGCTTTTTGGGTTGATTACTTATTTTTTTTGAACTTCCTCAAGTAACTTCCAAAGAAAATGTACACAGGTAACAAGCAGGTTTTTGCATGACCAAGACATTTTTTTTTATTATTACTTTTTTGAACTCATTTGAACACCTGATCTTCTGCCTCCGCCTGTCAAGTACTGGGATTAAAGGCACTACAATTAATTGCATTTTAAAAAATCAGTTATTATATGTGTGTGCTTCCCAGAAGACAAGTTATGGAGGGGTTGTTATCTCTACTATGTGGGTTCCAGGGATCAAACTCAAGTTGTTAGGCTTGCCAAGTGCCTTTATCTACAGAGCCATTTACCAGCTCTGAGACTTGTTTAAAGTCAAAGCTACCTTGGAGCTTCCTCTGTCCCATACTGATCTTGAATTTGTAGTAATCCTCTTGCCTCATCCTCCCAAAGTGCTTAAATTATTAATGTACTCTATGAGACCCAGCAAGAAGTAGTAGTTTTCACCTTTGATTAATTCATTAGGTAGGTGTGGTTTAGGTCCATTGTTATTTTCTTCAAAATTTCAAACCTTTGTGTTCTCATATGCTAGCATGTGTCATTGTGAATGAGAAACTGGGAGATTTTGCCATTTCTATATTATGCCTCTTCTCCACCCAGATTTACTTATTTATTCATTTATTTATTTAGTAACAGGGTTTCTCTGTGTAACCCTGGCTGCCCTAGAATTCGCTATGTAGACCAAGCTGGTCTTACTCAGAGAGATCTGTCTGCTTCGTCCTCTGGACTGCTGGGATTAAAGGTGTGTGACACCACTGCCTAGCTGTACGCCAGAAGTTTATTTAGAGTCTTTGCTTAACTTTGATATTCTGAGAACTCACTTGGGTATGTAATGAGCCTTCTGGAGTTAAGACCTTTTGTTTTAAGTGGTACTAAAGAGAGATGGATTTCAAGGTAAGTCTAGGACAGAAGCATGCCATTCCTTTGAGAGAAATGGTATAAACAGAGACAGGAATAATCTGGTAACTGCCAGGCATGGTGGCTCAGACCTAGGATCCCGGTACTCTGGAGGCTGAGAGGGGGTATTGTGTTTCCGAGAAAGCTTAGGCTACAAAATACTGTCGGTTCTTTTAAAAACAGAAGAAATCTGGTGTGGTGATACAGTATCTTCTATCCTAATACTTTGAATCTCTGTGATTTTAAGGCCAGTTTGGTCTATATAGTGAGTTCCAAGCCACCCAAAGGCTACACAGTGAGACTTCATCTTCCCACAAAAAAACCAAAAAAACAAAACAAACAAAAAAACAGGCAAAAATAAAAAAGAAGAAAAATCTATATAAGGCTGAGGGATAAAGACTTTACAGTTTTTTGGCATGTCTGGAAATAAGGAAGGTGTTGTCTTGGCGAGGTCTGCCGGTATGGGGCTGTTCTTAGTGTACTCTCAGCCAGACAGACATAGGAGTACACTGGCATGCATTTCTGTAGTCCTGGCACATGGGCACAGAGGCAGGAGGAACTGTTACACAGTAACAACAAAAACTATTTTCAAAAGAATGTTGTAGTTGTTTTCCTTGGGCTACAATGGTTCTGATTTCTGCTTCTGTATTCCTTCTGTTTTCCAGCAACAAGATAAGACCTCATCTAACCTACACGAAGCTGCTTCCGACTGTGTGTGCTCTGCTCTCTATGCTATTGAAAATGTAGAGACTAACTTGCCATTGGCCATGCAGCTTTTTCAGGGCGTCCTGACACTGGAGACTGCCTATCATATGGCTGTGGCACGGGAAGATTTAGACAAGTGAGTAATTGCTGGAGACTGGAGCTCTGGTTGCCTACAGTCTGTGGTTTTTCAAATCTTTGTTATAGTTTACCCCTCGTGTTTTGATTCCCGTGCCTTTGTAAATGTAAAGTGCATGCTATCTGAAGTGCCATCTTGGATCTGGGAGAGGATTACAGCAGTTCTTGATTGTATTTTCTTTACTCTTGAAATGAGAAGACTAAGAAATAGGCATGAACGTTAAATAAAGTCTCTAGTTTAGGGGCTGGAGAGATGGTTGGATGGCTAAGAATGGATTATGCTCCTGCAGAGAACTTGACTTTGGTTTTTAGTACCCATGTCTGGAAGCGACCCCCCCCCCCAACTGCCTTTAATCCCAACACTAGGCAATCCAGTGCTTTCTGTACCATGAGCACATGCATATCCCCACAGGGAGACACATAATTAACAACCACCACCAAGATAATAATTTTTGAAATGTCTACTTTGGAATTTTTAAATTTTTTTAAGATTTAGTGTTGTTCTTTAATTGTATTAATTTTGTGTGTGTGTGTGTGTGTGTGTGTGTGTGTGTGTGTGTGTGTGTGTGTGTGTGTGTGTGTGTGCGCGCGCGCACACATGAATGCAGGTGTCAGCAAAGACCAGAGGCATTGGGTCCTGAGCTGGAGTTATAGAACACTGTGAGCCCCTTGACGAGGGTGCTGAAATCATACTCAAGCCCTCCAGCAGACCAGTGCTTTAGCAACTGAGCCATCTCTCCAGAACCCTAATTTGGAAGTTTTATTATAAAATTTGTTGTAGAGAATATGAATTGGCTGACCATTATATACTTACTGTATAGACGTGAACAACCTACGTACAGCACTGCCCAGAGATTATGATGCCCAGAGTGAGTTATTCACCAAGTGCTCCTCAGCCAGGAGCCTTACGTTCCCTTGACTATGAGTATGTGTATGTGAAGCCTAGATTCTTGACCTGGTACTCTCATTCCACCTCCACAGAGTTCTGAATTACTGCCGTATCTTCACCGAACTATGTGAAACTTTTCTGGAAAAAATTGTCTGTACTCCAGGCCAAGGTCTGGGAGATCTTCGAACTTTGGAATTGCTTCTTATCTGCGCAGGCCACCCTCAGTATGAGGTAGTATCCACCCTGTATTAAGGCTGTTAGTCTCCGGTTGCATAGAGCATATTCCAGCTGTCTGTCGAGAAACGACAGTCTCGTTTTTAATTAATTTGACCGGAGAGTTGCATCTGGTTTTATTTTTTTCAACTTCATTATTTGTATCTGGGGCTGGGGAGCAGCACACATGCTCTGGTGTGAGGCAAAGCAAGGCAGTGTCAGGCAGTCAGTTATCTTCTACTCTCATGTTGGTCTGGAATCCAACATACTTCACCTTCACCCAGTGAGCCATCTTAATGACTCCATAATTGGGTTATTTTAAAGAACTCTGTTTCGGTTTCTGTTTTGTTTGCATATTTGATTATTAAGGTTGACTGTTGTAGGCAACTCAGAGAATCTATCAGAAAGAAAACCTATGTGGTTGGGGATTTAGCTCAATGGTAGAGCACTATAATGCCTAGCAAGTGCAAGGCCCTGGGTTATACACACACACACATCCCAGTTCCAGGACAGCCTGGGCTACACACAGAGAAGCCCTGTCTTAAAAAGCCAAAAAAAAAAAAAAAAAAAAAAAAAAAAAGTTTCCTCTCTTTTTACCCGGGACATGCCTTTTAATCACAGCACTCAAGAATCAAATGCAGGAGGATCTTCATGAGTTTGAGGCCAGCTGCTGTACATAATGAGTTTCATTTTTTATAAAAATACTTCTCAAAGGTTTTTATGAGTTGGATATGACATTACATGCCTATAATGCCTATAATTGCAGCTCTTGAAGGCCGAGATAGAGGATCAAGAGTTGAGGCCAACATGGGCTACTTTGTGAGTACCAGGCTAGCCTGGGCTACATGGATACTATATTTATTGAAATCATACTTTTCTTTAAGGTACTCCCTTTTTGGTGCTGAGGCTCAGTCTCAGGGCCTTGCATGTGTTAGGCAGATGGATACCACCAAGCTGCATCCCCAGCCAGCCCTTCCATTTGTTTGTTTTTAGACCACGTGTGTATCCCTGGCTGTCCGGCTGGCCTGGTAAGGATCCGTCTCCTGAGTGCTCAGACAGTAGGCATGGACTACTGTACCACTTACCAGTTTCCTAGATTTTAGGGGCTGGACATATGACTTAGTGGTTAAAAGAACTCGCTACTCTTGCTGAGGACCCAAGTTACTCCAATATAGCTCCAGTTCCCAGGGAACCAAGACCCTTTTCTGGCCTTTATGAGCATTGCATTCACATGGTGCACAGCCACACGTACAGACAAACATCCATATACATAAACATAAGAGAGAAATTTAATCTTTTCTTGAATTTTTACAAGGTTCTGTATTCAAGAAATTATACTTCCTTTTTATCACATAGAAATAGTAAAGAGGGTTGGAGAGATGTCTCGGTAGTTAGGAGCACATACTGACCTCCAGAGAACCAGAGTTCAGTTTCCAGCATCATATCTGGTAGTGTACAACCACCTACACCTCAGGCACCAGTAGGATGTGACGCCTCTGACATTCCTGGACACCTGCACTTATTTCTCCCCACGTGGTACACAGTAAAAATAATACAAATAAAGCTTTAGAACTTATTTACTTTTAAAGAAAGAAAACCTAGCTAGGCAGTGGTGGCACACACCTTTAATCCCAGCACCTGGAAGCAGAGGCAGGGATTAGAGTTCCAGACTAGTCACAGAGTGAGTTCCAGGACACCCAAGGCTACACAAAGAAATCTTACCTCCAAAAAATAGTGTGTGGAGGGGTCTTGCATTTCATTGGAACAGCTTCTTTGGTTCAAAGAAAAGAACAGGGATCTCCTAAGGACTTGTAGATTAGGTAAAAATTAAAGCATTATTGCCCTGTATGGTAGCAGTCACTTCTGAAGTGGCCCTGGTTGGAAGCTAGCTGTGATTGGAATTCCATCCATCTCGGCCATCCTTCATGGTCATGAAAACAGCCGAGTGAGAGCTGGGCTGCCTAGAGTTGTGTGTGCCTAGAATCCCAGCACTTGAGAGGTGGAGGCAGGAGAATAGGGAGTTCAGAATTCATTCTAGCTCTGAATTCATTCTTAGTGACTCTAAGGTTAGCCTTGACTACATGAGGCCTTGTCTCAAAGTGGGGGAGGAGTGTGAGCTTAGGATCATCAAGGAATTACATTTGGCTAGCCTGGAAAGAGATCTTCTGATGTGAGCATAATTAAACATTGCAGAAATGTTTGGGGAAACTAAGCCTTGGAAAACATATGTTTTTGTTTTCTATAGAATTTAATATTCTTTGGGAAAAGTTTTCCCCAATATAAATAGAGAATATAAAGCTAGTCATCTAACTGGACGTTGAGGCCTACTTGGGAGGATATTTCAGAGGTAACATAACAAATCGATAGAAAAGGTGGCTTCCTAACTAACTAACTAACTAACTAACTGCATACATGTTATGGAATAGTGTTATGTCCTTCCTATATGGTAAATAGTAATGAAATTATTTTTTCTTCTGTTCTTTTCCTTCACAAATAAACCATCTTCTTTTCTTACCTAACAGGTAGTAGAAATTTCCTTTAACTTTTGGTACCGGCTAGGAGAACATTTATACAAAACCAATGATGAAGTTATTCACAGCATCTTCAAAGCATACATTCAGAGGCTGCTTCATGCCTTGGCTCGACACTGCCAGTTGGAACCAGACCATGTAAGCACCCTTGTTTGCTTTAAACTTCTACCTTTTGGTTTTAATTTGAAAAACAGAAAAGAAAAAAAAAAAGTACTAGATCTAACAGTCTTCAAGTTGTTTTCACTTTAGCTTACAGTGAAGAAGTCACTAGTAGTATAATAAAAATTAGACCCATGTAGGAAAATTGTACCTATTGAGCCAGCAATTTTTTACCTAGGAATTTGCCATAGGTGATGTTATAGAATATGATTAACTATGTTCAGAAACTCAGTGAACCACTATACAGCAATTAATAGCAATAACTTCTACAATAGTAATAGGTTAAGTGATAAAAATCAGCATCAAATTCTGTAGTTTGCTTGGACCTTTTGTTTTGTGTAGTGTCAGGGACCAAACCCAGACCTTGACCATGCTAAACCAGTGCTCAAGCTGAGCTGCATTTCCATGTCCTTGGTGGTTTGCTTGTTTTTTTGGTTTTTTTTTGTTTCATTTTGTGTTGAGACAGTTTAGTGATGGCTGGCCTAGAATTTACTGTTTAGATCAGGCTGGCCTCCAGCTCAAAAAATCCACTACCACTGCTTACCAAGCACTGGGATTAAAGGCATGCACCATTATATCCTCCTGATTTGTTTCTACTTTGTTTTTAATAGTATAGGATGCATAGGTTAAAAAAAACCCTAAGATTTAAAAAAATGAAAAAAATGTGTGAAGATGTTGAGAATTATCATTTCTCTCCATGTGTATATACAGTTTCTTTACATTATAATCATTTGATAATTTAAAGAAAATATATAGACATGTGCTTAGAAGAAAACATATTAGACACAGGATATAGTTCATGGGAAAACTCTGGCACCTTCTTTGTGGAAAGCCCCTGTACATTATTGTCTTCATTATTTGACCTTTCTGCTTGGTTGCTGAGTGGCTGTGGTCTAGGCCCTATAGTAAACTTAATTGCTTACAACATTAAATCTGACTTGCTTGTCTCTGAGCTTTTCTAAACCAAGGATCCCTAGTTGTAGCCACCTTTTGTTGGAATATCCCATGAGCTGCTCTAGTTCAGTGATTACACCAAGTGGAATCCTGCTCTTTGCCAGTTCTGTGACACCATTTCCCTTGCACATTTTTTTTACACTTGTAAATTTATAGTACTTTAGAATTTTATTCATTGTTTCACCTAGAAAGCCATTATTTTTCCTCATTATTTCTCCATTTTAATTTCTTCTTCCTAAAGCAAAGGAGGCTGAACTAGATGAGCAGTTCTCAGTGGTACTCAGGGATGGATGCTAGGTATCCATGGCCAAAGATTTCCATAGCTGCCTTTAACTGTCCCAAAATTAGTTGGTAATACTTTTGTTTAGAGAGGTGCATTGGAATGAGATTTAAAGTCTAAACTTTTCTTTGTGGAGTTACTGTGATAATGATTGGCTTTTATTGTTTTGTTCTAAGATTTTGAAGAAGAAAGCCTCAGATTTGTTTGTTCAGTATTAAGGAGTGGACCCTCTAAATATAGAGTAACTTTTACCACTTTATAAACAAGGTGTGCAAAGTAGACGTACATAGTCATGCACATAAAGAATTTTTCACAGGAAAGTGGAGTGTAGCCTCTGTCGACTCAGCATACTTGGGGAGCACTTGAGACCTTCTATGTGATGGGACATAGACTTGTATTTCAGACTCATTGGCATTTGATTCTTTAATGTCTTTTTCTCTATGGATTTTATAAAAGGAATTGACAGCTTTGGTAAGTTTTGAACATGTGTTACATGCTTTGTATTTCAGGAAGGAGTTCCTGAAGAGACTGATGACTTTGGGGAGTTTCGAATGAGAGTGTCAGACCTGGTGAAGGACTTGATTTTCTTGATTGGATCTATGGAGTGCTTTGCTCAGGTAAGTTCATTTGGAGACTCTTGGACCAGTTTTAGTGATCACATTGATTATGTTTCTGTAGTTTCTGTAAACATTTGATCTTTTTTTTCCCCCCCAAGCTTGGTGGCCAAATGAGATAGTAGATGTGTAGGTGCCTAGCACATTGCCTGGCATATAGTAGCAGTGTTTGTTTAGGGCCTGATAAACCAGTAGTAGTGTACAGATCAATTCAGTTATGGTTTATTCTATTACTCTTACTGAGGAGAGCTGTTCCATGTATGCAGCTGATAACTATGGAAATCTCCAGGAAACTTACAGGGATTTGGACCCCCTGGATAAAGCGGGCTGGTTTTCCTGCTTTGATCCTGGCAATGCTTTAGTTCCATGGTATTTCCTTGGTCCATAGTTACAGTTAGAGTCTTGTGTAGCTTCATTCGAGAGGTGGATATTACTAGAGTCACAGTCCTGTGGTTTCCTGGTGATGAGTAAGTGACATTTGACCTCATAAGGTTGCAGTCATAATCATCTTTCCACATCACTTAATGTTAGAATAACTTCAGGTGTTTTTGTATTGCTGGATCATTCTTTAATGAGTTCCGGTGTGACAGTTTGGATGTTGTTTTTGTAGTGACACCAAACTAGCATAAGAAAAATTGGGAAGATGAGTGTTTGACTCCCATTTTGTATATAAAATTTGTGAATATCTCACCCAGGAAACATTCATGAAATTACACTTCACATTACAAAGCATGCCTTTGAAATCCACTATGGAAATTCTTAGGAAACAGACTTAGTGGGCAGATGACCTGCAGTCGGATTTCAGCTCTTTTCTCACTGTCTCTGTGTCTTTGACTTCAATTTTGACTTTTTATGAATTTAATTATGTAAGCTGTGAATGTTGCCAAGTGTGTTTTGTGGAGCTCCAGGTTCAGAAGATGTTCTTTGACAAAAATGAAAGCAAATCATTAATTGAAATTGTGAAATGATATAAATACCTACATACTACATTAAAAGTTCTGTGACACCTTACAAGAGAGTTTATTTTGCTTTCCTTTGTAGTGTCTCTTTTTTGACTGCAGAAATTTGCTTTGTTTTTACAGTTATTTTTTTTTTTTAAAGATTTATTTTATATAAGTGAGTACATTGTAGCTGTCTTCAGACACACCAGAAGAGGGCATCAGATCCGGTTACAGATGGTTGTAAGGCACCATGTGGTTGCTGGGAATTGAACTCAGGACCTCTGGAAGAGCAGTCAGTGCTCTTAACTGCTGAGCCATCTCTCCAGCCCCACAGTTATTTATTTTTGATTGTAGACATTTTACTTGGCCTGATACCTAGTCGTGTTCCACACATGGATATAGTCTGGGAAATTAAAAACCAGAACATCACTCGGTGTTCTGTTAGGTCTGCTTTTTTTTTTTTTTTTTTTTTATTGTGCTTGGATACGCTGTCGTAGAGGAACTTCTGAGCAGTTGTTCTCAGCACTTTAACTTGCACTACTATTTGATGCAGACAGTAGTTAAAGCATACAGCAGATGCACATGCAGAATTTGTGCTCAAGAAAACATGTTGATCTGCTATTAAGGCCAGAAGAAACTCATTGTTTTATTTTTTTCATGATATTCATTTTCTGGAGACACACGATAATCTTGGTAAACGCTTGGGGTTCTAAATACGTTTGCTTAGGCACTAGAGTCAGCTACTTGTATATCGAGGACACAGCACGTGAAAGTGCTGCCTGCTGCTGGCTCTGTGTGACGACTAGGCTTAAATAAAGAGCCAGCTTTCTTTGAACTAACAGTTTTTGTTTTTGTGTTTGGACTTCTGTTTTTCTTTAATGGATCCGTAACCCACCTCTTCTTCTCTAGTTGTACTCTACTCTGAAGGAAGGCAATCCACCCTGGGAGGTGACAGAAGCGGTCCTCTTTATCATGGCTGCTATAGCAAAGAGTGTTGATCCGTGAGTGTCTAATAAGTCTTTTGTTGGGAACACTTAAACATTAAGAGAAAGGAGATTTACACCACATTCTCTATGATATTATTGGAAAGTCTCACAACTTCTATGCTGCTGTCTAGCCTTCCAACTTTAGTGCAGGGTGGCCTGCATTGATGATGCCATAGTTTAATATATTTCCTAGAGTTAAATCTTTTTACTCTTGATCTATCTAGGAATAGAATACTGATTTTTTTTTTTCTTCAGTGGCTCCTTTGTGACAGTGGGTGTGAGTAAGGAATTAGAGTGTTAAATTGTTGGTATTTGCTTAAAAACAATGATGTAGGCATTAAGGTAATAACCTTGGGAAAGTTATTCTTAGCTTTTTAACTATATTGCTCTTTCCGTATTAGGGTTGTGGAGGCAGAACAATGGTACCATTTCACCTAAAAGAATAGAGATTCTAAAGAACAGTTGTTACTTTTTTATTACCATTGAGAAATTGTAAATTATTTAAATTTGAGTTGTATTTGCTTAGAATGGAAAATTATGGCTGTTTCTTAAATGGTTTGGTTGTGTCCTGTGTTTTTACACTGATGTAGTAACTTTAAAGTTACATTGGATTTTGATCCGTTACTTACACTCCGGCTCTGTCTAGGCCCTCGATTGGAAGAAGGTTAAGGCAGGCGGGTACCTGTTGAGGCACAGTGTTTCTTTCTTAGCTCCTTTCCCGGTCCAGTCTGAGCTCTTCAGTATGTTTCCAACCCAAGAAATACATAAAGAAGTGATTTAGGTCTATTTTTTAAAATAGAAGTTCTGCTTCTTAATTACTTCCTGTAATATTTGCTCTTAAACTAGTGTCTTTTGGAACCTTCTTGGATGTCTGAAGGTTACCGAGATTATTACTGTACCCAGTAGATGTTGATTTGAAAAAGGATAAGTAGATAGATTCCTATAACTGGCTGAGTGCCCATACGAAGCTTAAGGCCTATTGAGGAGAATAACTACTTTTTTCTCTTTACTTCAAAACAACATGTGATTGCAGGGTTTCGTTTTGGTTTTGGTTTTTGTCCATTTAAAGGATGTAATGAACCTAGTAACTGGTAGATGTACTCATGCTGTAATCCTGGACCTCTTCATTTTAAACATCTTCATTTCTGGATTAAATTCTGACTGGAGCATCTTCTATGCTGTAATTTATCCCAGTTTAGTAGAAGGATGAGTGTGATAAGTTCACAAGACTGTAGAAAGTGTTTGGTTAATTTGGAAAACTTTTTCCCCCTTGTTCTAAATCAGGGCAACTTAATGGCTCCTGCAGCTTGTTTTCTTGGGTTCTTTGTGTTAGCGAGCCAGGCCACCTCTACGTTTCAGAGTTTCCATTACCCAGCTATAGGAATTCTATTGGAGGATAACAGCTAATAGAAGTGGTCTATGAGAGTTGTTGGGTTCGTTCATTCATTCATTCATTCATTTATTCATTCATTAAAGCATTAAGCAGTATTTCTTGAGTGCCCACTATGTGCCAGGTACTGTTCTAGGTGCTGCAGATAGGGGAATAAATGAAATAGATTCTTTGACTTTCACCTTCAGCTAATATTTGCCTCTCCGATTGCAAATGCCTTTTTGACAACATATGTCTATAGATACTTTCATTTGTTCAGAAGAAGGAGCAATGCTCTTCTTCTGGAATATTGATATTTTTATTTTTTATCTTTTGTCTCCTTTTGAAGATTGGAAAATATGCAGGGCTCGGGAATGTGCCTCAATGGAAGAGCACATTCTTAGCTCCTCAAGAAAACCAGAAACTAAAGTCCTTGTCTGGAAAATGTTCAGCACTTTCATTTGGATAGTTATTTATTTGTTTAGGAGTCCTTTGGGCAATACGAAGTTTCACTGCAGCCTGTTACTTGGCCAGAACATTACCCCTATAGACGGTAACTGTAAGCACCTGCTTTCTTTCCTCAGGGAGAACAATCCTACACTCGTGGAGGTACTAGAGGGAGTTGTCCATCTCCCAGAGACTGTGCACACAGCTGTGCGCTACACCAGCATTGAGTTGGTTGGTGAAATGAGTGAAGTGGTGGACCGAAATCCTCAGTTTCTGGGTGAGTGTGAGTTCTGACTCTGCTGGTGCCACTTGAGCTGCTTCTGGTGTCTTCTTTCTTTTGGACTTGTTTTCCTGCTTTTGTCTCATAGAATAAGTATAGTGTAAGCTGCTTAGCTGGTAACAGTTGTGGGGGTGGACTACTTAGTATTTTTCTTAAAGCAAAAACACTGTTTTAAAAGTTTTTTTGTTTTTTGTTTTTTTGTTTTGTTTTTGTTGTTGTTGTTGTTGTTGTTTTTTCGGAGCTGGGGACCGAACCCAGGGCCTTGTGCTTGCTAGGCAAGCGCTCTACCACTGAGCTAAATCCCCAACCCCTGTTTTAAAAGTTTTAAAAGACTTGTTTCTGCTAGTCTTTGATACATGTATGAGTTAATCAGACTGTCCTTCTAAAAACTAATAGACTAAAAAGAAGGGGAATAGGTTTTCTCTGTTAAATACATGTTTCATGTAAAAGCTAAGAATTATTCAAAATAAATATAAATTGAAATGAAACTGGAGAGTTGGAGTTAGAATTTGAATCATTTATCCTAACACTCCCATTTTGCAGATAAAGACACTGTAATCCAAAGAAAATAAAAAATTTACCCAGAGAAATAGTTAACCAATTTCCTGATAATTAAGAGACTCATTCTGTTCTACAAAATATGTAAATATTTGCAAATAATCTGCTACAAAAAGGAAATGTGTTTTCTTTTTCTCAGTTTGTGCATGAAACCTATGCTAAGTTTATAACCACTCTGCAAGTAGAGCGTTCCATATCATGTTTTCAAGATTTCTATGGGTGTGTGTGTGTGTGTGTGTGTGTGTGTGTGTGTGTGTGTGTGTGTGTGTGTGTCCATATGATGTCTAGAGCTGAGTTGAGAATTTTGTATGACCTCATCTATCAAGGAACTTCCTTTTGAGATAGGTCTCGTGCTGCCCTGGAGTTTGCAGTTAGGTAGTGAGATGGTGAGTAGACAGTGAGGTCTTTGCCCATGTCTACCCCAGCCCTGGGTCACAGGTATGCTGTATTGTGCTGTCTGTCTTTCCTGTAGGTTCTGGGCATCTGAACTCTGATCTCTGGGCTTAGCAACAAGCACTTTACCCACTGAGTCTCCTCCCAGCCACAAATTGCTATTTTCTAATTCTTACATTTCTACAATTTTTGTATCTGTCTCAACATTAGATTTTCTTTCTAAACCATTTTTCTACCAAGAAGCAAATGTGAGTTCATTGTTTGTTTGCCATACCCAGTAAGCAGCAATGTTCAATATCTACTTGCAGATCTCATTGAGATTTGTAAGTCAGCAGTAAATACATGCTGTGTTAGTATTGATTGAAAAGTAATCAGTGAAAAGTAATCAAAACTCTGGTGTTCATCTAAGAGCCAAAGCCTATAACACTGGGCTTATTCAGGGTTATTGTTTCAGATTTCAGTCTTCTGAGGGCTTTTAAGGAAGAGAGTAGAGTATACTAGACTGTGTTACAAATTAATTAATTTTATAGTACTGAGGATCAATTCCAGGCCCATGCATATGCTAGCTAAGCATTCTACCACTGAGCTGCAGCCCTCAGTCCAAGATAACCATTTTAATTGACTTTTGACACACTATCCTTTTGATTCCTTCAGGGGTTTGTTTTGTTCTGTTTTGTTTTTTCATGTTTAGCATGAAAATGATCTTACGCTCTTACAACATGTTTAATATTTCTTTTTTCTTCAATTTTTTGAGACAGGGCTTCTCTGAGTAGCCCTGGTGGCTATCCTGGAACTTACTCTCTAGACCAAGTTGACTTTGATCTCAGAAATTCCTTTGTTTGTGCCACTGGAGTGCTGGGATTAAAGGCATATAACACTATCACCTGGCACTTTCTGTTTTGGTTTGCTTTAATACTTGTTTTCTTCAAATATGATTTTATAAAGAGAGGTAATAAGAAAAGTAGACTTAACTCTAGAAGTCAACTTGTTGGAACAGTTACTTTTGGTAAAATAAAGGAATATTTGTAAATTCTTTCATTTAAAAATAATACAGGTAGGGTTTGAGAAGTGGTTTAGTGGATAAACATTTGCTCTGCAAACTTGAAGGTCTGACAGATGAGGTAGCCAGCAGAAATTCTAGTATCAGGAAGGCAGAGACAGAATCTCCAGGACAGGCTGGCAATGAATCAGTCAGCAAGCTCTGTGTTCAATTAAGAGGATCTGCCTCAGTAAATAAAATGGAGCATGATAGAGGAAGACACCCAATCTCAACTGTGGGGCTACACATACATGTGCACACATGTAAACATGCATATACATATATGTATGTATACATAAATAACAAAAAAATAAGTGATAAAGATGTATTTACATGTTGTTTTAAATTATGAGTAACAATGTGGATATGTACTACATAGGAGTGCAGAACCCAGAGGCATCAGATCATTCTGGAACTGGTGTTATAGGCAGTTGTGAGCCACTTAGTGTGTGGATACTGGAAACTGAGGTCAGGTTTTCCAGAAGAACATTGTACACTCTTTAATGGCCAAGTCATCCCTTGGGCTCATAGTCAGTAGTTTTCAAACAGCTATTCAAATGATTACAGTGAAGAAAAATATTGAAAGATGAAGTGAATGGAACTTAGGGCCCCCTGACACTACATCAGTAAGATCAACTCCAAATTGTTTTTTGTTGTTTTAAATTTTATCTCGTGCATTGGTGTTTTGCCTGCATGTGTGTCTATATGAGGGTGTCTGGTCCCTTGGAACTGGAGCTACAAACGGCAGTGAGCTGCCATGTAGATGCTGGGAATTGAACATGGGTCCTCTAGAAGAACAGCCAGTTCTCTTAACCACTGAGCCATTTCCAGCCCCTTGTTGGTTCTTTTGAGACAAGGTCTCACTCTATAGCCCTGGTTGGTATGGACTTCATTGCATAGACCAGGCTGGCTTCACGTTCAGAGATCAACCTGTCTCTCCCTTGCAAGAGCTTGGATTAAAGGCATGTTTCATGTACCACATCTGGTGGATTTTGTTATTTTTTATATTAAGGGTACTTTATATATTTCATTTTATAAGTTAACTTTTAAAAAACAAGTAAAAACTTTACTGCAACAAAGTATATACTTTTCTGGAGTATATATACTCAAGATATGTAATTTTCATATACATAAATTTACCTTTTGCTTTATTTTTTAGATCCTGTATTGGGCTATTTGATGAAAGGCCTGTGTGAAAAGCCTCTGGCTTCTGCTGCAGCCAAAGCCATTCATAACATTTGTTCCGTTTGTCGGGATCACATGGCTCAGCACTTTAATGGACTCCTAGAAATCGCCCACTCCCTTGATTCTTTCATGTTGTCTCCTGAAGCCGCCGTGGGTTTGCTAAAAGGTTAGTACCAGTCTCCTCTATACCGTTACTTGGGGTTATCAGCCATAATGTACTTAGTGATGGTGAAGGTGAATTATCCATTCAGTGGTGAGTGTTTAATATCTGTTCATACATTCTTTTCTTAGCAAAACTTAAGCCTATCAAGTTATTTCATATTGCACGCATACCATATGCTTGTACAGCAGATTAAAGATTTGGGATAGAGGCAACACAGTCATATTAAACATACTCATGTTTGCTGCTAAGAAATGAATTTTGAGGGCTGGAGAGATGGCTCAGTGATTAAGAGCGCTGACTGTTCTTCCAGAGGTCCTGAGTTCAATTCCCAGCGACCACATGGTGGCTCACAACCATCTGTAATGGGATTGAATGCCCCTCTTCTGGTGTGTCTGAAGACAGCTACAATGTATCCTATACCTGAAATAAATAAATAATTCTTAAAAAAAAAAAAAAAAGAAATGAATTTTGAGTTATATCAATGTGAAAATCAGATTGAATTCTAGAATATACAAGAAACATAGTTTTTATTTTGTTTTTGTTTTTGTTTTTTGTTTTTTGTTTTTGGAGCTGGGGACCGAACCCAGGGCCTTGTGCTTGCTAGGCAAGCGCTCTAGCACTGAGCTAAACCCCAACCCTGAAACATAGTTTTTAAACCAGTGCTAATCTTTTAAAAAGAATTCTGTTAATCTGTGTAAATCTGATTTTATTACTTCAATCCAATCTTTATGCTCTTCATTTAATGTCATTTTTGTTTTTCAGGAACAGCTCTTGTCCTAGCAAGACTACCTTTGGATAAGATCACTGAATGTCTTAGTGAGTTATGTTCTGTTCAGGTTATGGCATTGAAAAAGGTGAGTCCAAATGAGTAAGGAATGAATCAAATATATACTTAGATGTATAGAAAGTAAAGGCATAATTCTTCTTTACAAGTTAGTTATATATGTTTAAAAGGCAAGAGGATGAACTGAATATATTAAAATTTGTAATTCTGAGTATCTGCATAGTAGGAAACAGGCAGTTGAATGTTTGCTTGCTGCAAGGAAATGGTCTGGAAAAAGCATTATTAGGTAATTTTGTAGGAATTCGAACATTAAACTGTGTTGTACAAGGTCAAAAGCTATAGATCAGTCACTTGACATGAGCTCTGGATGAACATGAAGAAGTGTAGAAAGACTGGATGTATAAAGAATACTGTTAGCATAGCAATTCTTTTTGTGAGTGTGCATACAGTTTGAAATAATATGGAAGGGCAAACATTATGCCCGATTCAGTAAGATCAGCAGTTAGAGACCAGCTAGGCTATACATTGAATTCTAGGCAGCCTGGACTAAATAGTGGCACACCTTTAAACAAACAAACAAACCAAGACCAGTGTAACAGTAATAATAGTACAGTAAACATATCAGTCATATTAGATACTTCACAGATAAGAGTAAATGTAGCATACTTTTTTTTTTTTAAGTGTTAAAACATTTTTCAAGGGCTAGAGAGATGGCTAGGAGGTTAAAAGCAGTCTGCTCTTCCCCAGGTCCTGAGTTCAATTCCCAGTGACCACAACCATCTATAATCAGATCTGGTGCCCTCTTCTGGCCTGGAGGCACACATACAGGCAGAAAGTGTATGATGTATACATAATAAATAAATATTTAAAAAAAATTTTTTTTCAAATTCATTATAGTCCTATAAAATGACTTTTTACCGTAGTCTCTCATTGACCAAAGCACTTTTTATGTGGCAGTTGACTGTTTGAAAATCAGCAGGCTAAATTGGTGATAACCATTTAGAAAGTTCGGTGTGAAAAGACACGTAGGTTATAACAAGTAAAACCATGTCCTAGAAGCCAAGAGTGTTGGCACACACCTGGAATACCAGCTCTGGGCGGGGAAAGATGAGGCAAGAGGTCATGAGTTCAAGGCCAGCCTCAGCTACACTGTGAGACTCTTGTCTCAAGAAAAAATAATGTAGTCTACCTATTTTGTTGAAAAACACTTTTAAGCTTTCAGCTCCTCTCCAGTTGCATTTCTAGTGCAGCAACAGTAGTCATACTAATAGAAGTTTTAGGGGTTGGGAATTTAGCTCAGTGGTAGAGCACTTGCCTAGCAAGCGCTAAGCCCTGGGTTCAGTCCCCAGCTCTGAAAAAAAAGAAAGAAAAAAAAAGAAGTTTTATAACTTGCCATAATGATAAATACTGCTAGCAGTTTTTAAGGAATTTTAGGAAAGAGAATGAGAGACAGTTTGCTTAAAACATGCTTTAAAGTGATAATAATCTTAACATTTTATATTATATAAAGCTGAATAAAAGTTGGGTATAGTAACATATGTCTATAATTTCAGTAGTCAAGTACTGAGAAAGAAAGCTTGCTAGGAGATAGATGCTAGCCTTGGCTATGCAAGAAGAGCTTATCTAAAAGTCAAAACAAAAAGTGGCTGAGGAGATGTTAGAAGGAGAAAACTGATTCCCATAAATTGTCCTGTGACTGCCACATGCATTCCAAGTCACTTATATGCCTCCCCAACCCCTAACTAAATAAATGTTTTGGGGCTTCTTGGTTGTTGTTTTTAAAGCTACATATAGGGACTGGAAAGATAAGTCAGAGGTTAAGAACACTGGCTATTCTTGCGGAAGACCTGAGTTCAGGTCTCAGTACCCTCTTCTGGCCTCCTTGGGCACCAGGCTCACACACAGTATGTTTAAATATATACAGGTTAAATACTTTAAAACATTTTTAAGCTATACGTGTTATATATATTAATATAAAATAACTGTACAATTATAGGCATACTCATCCCCCCTTTCTTTTGCATGTGACAGGATTTCTCTGTATAGCCCTTGCTGTCCCAGAACTCACTCTGTAGACCAGGCTGGTTTTGAACTCACAGAGATCTTTCTGCCTGAGTATTGGGACTAAAGGAGTGTGCCACCCCTGCTCTAGACATTATCTTAATCATAATTAAATGAAGAAAAAATTGAAATAACATTTTATCTTGCAGAGTGATCAGATAGAAAACACACTGCTATGCAGTCTAATCCCCAGTGCAAAAAGTAGCAAAGTAGTTTTCAGATAAATTTGTATAGCATTTGAATAATTTTTTTGAATCCTCTTAAAGAAATAAGAGGGGCAAGTGTTGTTCTATAAGGATGTCTGTTACATTCACTAAAGGTCTGTGTTAATGTCTGTCTCTTCAGCTGTTGTCTCAGGAGCCCAGCAATGGCATTTCTTCAGATCCCACTGTCTTCTTAGATCGCCTGGCAGTAATATTTAGGTAAGAAGGGAATGCCTGGACTCCATTTCAGAGTTAAAATAAAAGCACAGATGAAACACCAAAATAAGTAAGCCAGCAGTGGTGATACATGCCTGTCAACCCAGTTCTTGAGAGACGGAGGGGATACCGCCATTTCTCTCTGCTGGTCCAGAGACAGTACTTTTGTAATCATTAGTCTATTAATTTATGGGTCCAGAAATTAATTCAGTGTTGGGTGAAATAAATTCTTTGCATTCAAGAGGAGCTGTGATTAAAGTCATTTGAGTAATAGTGACCAAAACTTTGCTGAACTGCATAGTTTATAAATTTGTGAGACTCATAGGCAATAGGGATACCAGAGTAATGGTTGCATAGAAGCCAGTGTTGGACACTGTTTTTGCTTATTAGCTATGACCATCAATTATCTTTCTGGGACTTGATGCAACACTTTCCTTCCATAGCTAGGAGACTCTCGTGAGGGTGTGCTAACACTAGCTTTTGTTGTTTGTTGTTTGCTCTTATGGTTTCTCAGTATAGCCCTAACTGTCCTGGAACAAGCTCTATAGACAAGGCTGGCCTCAAATTCACAGAGATCCACTTGTCTTTGCCTCCTGAGTGCGTGGCATAAAAATAGCTTTTATTTTTGTGATAAATGAAATAACATCTACAGTGATATAAACAAAGAAAATTATGATGTTACTATTAAAATTTAAAGAGTAGCATGAAGTTGATTGTTAATCATGGCTGTTTCCCCTGGCTCTTCCTCAAATTAGTCAGCTGTAGAACTAGATAAAGAAGTTGAAATTTTTTCTGTGGATCCATAATTTGAATTATAGGTTCAGACTAGAACAATGGCAAACCTCTTGGTAAGCTATAGTTCTTAGAGCCTTTTAGCCTTTCCTTTTTTGAGACAGTGTCTTACAATGTAATTTTGGCTGACTTGGACCTCAAGTGTGGAGACCAAGCTGACCTGGAATTTACAGAAATGTGCCTGGTGCTGGGATCAGAAGAGTGCACCACCACACCTGGCTGAGCCTTTTGTTTAATGCTCAGGGAAGATTCAGACAGTTCGTATATATTCTTATTAATTTGGGAAAAAAATACAGATAGGTTTATAAAGAGAAATAATAGAAAAAGTAGTAGTGTGTGTCCTGCTGCCCACACAGCCAGAGTTGCATGGATTTTCTTGTTCTAGTGGAAGTGAACAAGGGGCAGTTTAATATCTGTGTGTTTGTGAGATGGCTTAAATTATGTTTGTATTTGTTTGAGTGGGCTAGCAGAAACGGTTGATGTAAGTAAATGACTCTACCTCCTGATTTTATGAGCAGAGAGCATGGTGTGGGTTCTCAGTTAAATTTTTATTTCACTGTTTGGGGATTTTTGTCTTTTCCTAGACACACCAATCCTATTGTAGAAAATGGACAGACTCATCCATGCCAAAAAGTCATCCAGGAAGTAAGTACTGATGGATATTCTTTTCCTTTTAAGGCCTTGGGGAACTTGAAGAGATACAGTGTTCCTTGTTCATAGGAAATTTAAGCTATTGTTATGACTTGGTTTTAGGTTTAGACATGATAATAAAATGGTTGGGAAATGCACTGAAAGGCCAAAAAGGTAGAAATTCTAAAAGTAGCTATTTGCTTAGGAGCTTAACTGGCCCTAGCACAATCTTTTTGTCAAAGTTAATAGTATTAGCTTCCCCTCTATGTAATATTTCCCTTAGACTTTATTCACTCAAGGGAATATGAGGATCAAGAGGCATGGGATTTTTGCTTGTTATATTACTTGCTTGTTTTATAAATTTTGTGTATGTACAGAGGTCAGAGGACAACCTATAGGAGTTGGTTCTTCCATTGCTCTGTGTGTCCCAGGGATTTAGCGTAGGTTGTAAGTTTGGGCAGCAATTGCCTTTACTGTTGTGCCATCTCTACAGCCAGAGTGATGGTTTTTAGACATGTATCGCAGACTTCAGAAGTTACATAAATACTAGATAGCCTTAATTGTTCACTGTCACAGATAATGTTGTTTATAACCCTGACCTTTTGTTTGTCTTCCACTTCCTTGGAGCTACCTTTAAATATTATTTTCCTCTGTAATTCATTTTTATCCTCACTAACGAAGCCTAAAATTTAGAAAAGCGTGTATTTTATTTTTATGAAGTTGGAGTCGGGTGTCTTGTTCTAAGTAGTTAGTGTCTTTCTCTCAAGAAATAATTTCATGTTAGTAATCTGTAATATACAAACCCGTGAATATATTTACATTCTGGCTTAATCGAGCCATGTGTACCACTGTAGAGAAAATCTTATTCACATCAGACTGGTGCGGTAATTTATGCTGTAATCCCAGTAATTCGGGAGGCTGATGCAGGAAGATCACAGGTTTGAGGGCAGCCTGCGACCTGAAGGCCAGTCTGGACTATGGTATAAGACTATCTCTAATGACAATAATAATAATAATAATAATAATAATAATAATAATAATAATAATAATAATTTGTTTAAGCCAAATCGGCATTACCAATTTAGGATTATTTTCTCAGCTATTAGTTGATGTGCTTTCTTTCCCATACTTTTAACTTTCTATTTAGATATGGCCAGTTTTGTCTGAGACTCTGAATAAACATCGAGCTGACAATCGGATTGTAGAGCGTTGTTGTAGATGCCTGCGCTTTGCGGTTCGCTGTGTAGGCAAAGGATCTGCAGCCCTGTTACAGCCACTAGTCACACAGGTAAGTTCTCCACAAGAGGGACATGCTATGTACAGAACTATATCTTCAGGCCAAAAACTTTGCTGATGAAGTCTTTTTGATTGATTAGAAAGGAAAGTATATTTTAAGTAAATAAATACAGAAAGTGGGTTATGTTATCTATTAGAGAAACAACCTGTATAGAAGTAGTCTGAATAGACTAGCTAAAATCATGTGAAGAGAACAACATATGTTCAGCCTTTATGGGCCAGTGGTAAGAGTTTTCATATTAATGTCTTTGGGGAAAACAGAACAAGTCAAACTTTGCTGTTTCTTGGCCTAGAGACATTTTATTCTTTCTTTACCGTATTTTACTGTTCAGACTAGTCTCCTTTATTTGTCAAAAATAATTTTGATTCTCTCCCCCCCCCCAAGTGTGTATTATACATGCATGTGTATAGCGGGAGTGTTGTCCAGAGTTAACAAAGAGTGTCTTCCTCAATTGATCTCTGCTTTTATTATTGAGTTGGGGTTTCTCCTGGGGTACCTGGTTCTCTGTATGCTCTGTCTCTGCCTCCCAATTGTTGGAAATGTAGGTGGCTTGCCACACCTGTCCAACTTCACATGGGTTCTGGGGATCTGAACTCTGGTTCTAAAGATTGTTCTTTATCCATGAGTCATCTCCCCATTCCCACTCGATTCTTTTAAGATTGGCAAGTAATTGTGACGGTATTGATTAGCCAAATAGTAACATTTAGACCTGCATGAGACACTTAACCTTAGATCATTAAGTAGTTTGGGCTGATGTTAACCAAATCTGTCAGTGTCAGAATAGCACAGTTATGGTTGTTGGGTGGGCATTTTGTGTTATACTACTGTCAAATTAGGGTTAGAAGATTGACTAAGCTAGTAAGACCTATACTTGTACTGTGTGTCCCTTAATGAGAAAACGAAAAAAGTGCTGGGCACCGTGGCACAGACCTTTATCCTAGACAGTAAGACTTGGTTTTGGAAATACTACCCTATGTCCGAAATTGCTTGTAGCTGAAGTATTTGACACTTCTTTCAGCATTGTTTTTGGACGGAAACCAGTCAAAGGCATGAAAGAAGTCTTTAAAGAGAAAACTTGAAAGTTAAGAAATAAATCCTTGTGTTTCACAGTGTGTTGCCAACAAAATGTACTACTTTGCCTTTAAAAGAAAAGCCGGGCTGGAGAGATGGCTCAGCGGTTAAGAGCACCCGACTGCTCTTCCAGAGGTCATGAGTTCAATTCCCAGCAACCACATGGTGGCTCACAACCATCTGAAAAGAGATGCCCTCTTCTGGTGTATCTGAAGATAGCTACAGTGTACTTATATATAATAAATAAATCTTTTAAAAAAAAAAAAAAAGCCCCATCTGAATTTCTTCTTGGAGATAGATTCTTTGAGAAGATACTTTGAAAAGGGTGGGGCGTGGACTCAGTTGGTTGATTTCTTGTTGCAGATGGTGAATGTGTACCATGTACATCAGCATTCCTGTTTCCTGTATCTTGGCAGTATACTTGTGGATGAGTACGGCATGGAAGAAGGCTGTCGGCAGGGATTATTAGACATGCTCCAGGTGTGTTGTCCTTGGACTGAACGGACAGGCCAGGCCTTTAGGACATGGATGCCTTTGTTGTGTCTTCTTTATTCCTGTCACAACCATAGCATGTTGATTTTCTAATATCAGGGAGATAGACACTTGGTAATTGTTTCTCTTTTTTTCTATTTATTTATTTTAGACAGGGTCTCATTGTATGCCCTGGGACTCACTCTGTAGACCAGACTGGTCTCAAATTGGCAGAGATCTGCTTGCCTCTGCCTGTTAAGTACTAGGATTACACCACTGTTCCTGGCCTTTTAATTTCTTCCTACATCTGTTGAGGTGTGAGGCACACATTCCATTTTAGAGTGTGGAAGTCAGAAGACAACTTGTGGGAATTGGTTCTCTCTTTCCATATGTAGGTCAGAGGATCAAACTCAGATATCAGGTTTGGTGACTAGACTACATCTAGTGCATGTATAACGTGTCTTTACTAATGCCGGAGCTAAAGAGATGGCTCAAAGGGTAAGAGCACTTGCTGTTCATTCAGAGGACCTGAGTTTGGTTGCCAACATCCACATGGATTTCAGCCATCTATAGATCTGACCTCTAAAGACACTGGGCGTACATGCATAACATGCAGGTAAAACACTCGATACACATAAATGCTTTGGAAGAAAAAAGTTTTAACTTCTAATTTCTGTGCCAAGTATGATGTCTTATGACTGTAGGCATTTTGTGAGTTGGAAGCCAGTCTGAGCTACATAACAGAATCTTTTCTCAAAGGCATAGGGACTTGAATTCAAGTTCTCAGATCCCAAGTAATAAAAGCAGTAGCAAACATCTGTGTTTCTTGCCAGATGCAGTAGTGCAGGCATCTGTGATCTCATTCAATGGCTCTGTGGGAATTGAAGATCTTGGACCAGGATGGTCTATGCAAACAGAAAAAGAGACCCTACCTCAAACAAGGTGGAGGTGAAGACCCACACTTAGGTTGCATCTGACCACCACATTCATGTACACACAAACAAGCTTGTAAAAATCCAAATATGATGGCTTAAAGCTGTAATCTTATTCAGGAAGCTGAACCAAGAGGATGACTGTGATTTTTGAGACCAACCTGGGTATACTGTGACTCCAGTTCAGGAGCTCTGTGGTACCATATTCTAAAATAAACAGATCTTAAAGGGGGAGACTGGGCACAATCACTGGTCAATCAGTGACTCAGTCTGATTGCTATAATCAACTGAAATCTGTACTTTGATCTCTTTCTGAAGTGTGTTCTGTGTATGCCGTGTGTTGTATGTGTGGCATACATATCATTGTGTGTAGGTGTGTGCGCTCACTCGCACATTTAGAGATCAGGGTAGAACTGTGCCTGTTGCCTTGAGACAGGGCCCCTCCCTCACTGAAACAGAAGCTCACTTTTTCCACAAGGCTGGCTGGTTAGGAAGCTCCTAGGATCTGCTTGTCTGTGCCCACCAATGCAGGCAGTGGAGACCCAAACTCAGTTCCTCATGTTTGCATAGCAAAGCTCTTCCCCACTGAGTTGTCTCCTTTCAGGCCCTGATTCGTAAACCCTTTTTTGATTTTGTTTTTGTTTTTTTAAAAAACACAAGAACTTGTTTTATGAACCGGGCAAGGGTTCTCCCTTGCTAATCTACTCATTACAATCTTGTCATTTCCTGAGTGTTTTCTTCTACTCTTTGTATTTGCTATAATGTTTGGCAAGTCTGAATATTGTGACATTTATGTATAAATGCGTTTTTAAATTACTGTTCCATTTTAGGCGCTATGCATTCCCACCTTTCAGCTCCTAGAACAGCAGAATGGCCTCCAGAATCACCCCGACACTGTAGATGACCTGTTCAGGTTAGCCACCCGGTAAGTCCTTCTGAGGAACAAGACTTTATGCTATTTGCTTATCCCTTATCGCTCTTTGACATCTGGCATTTTATTTTTTTTTCCTTATAAAATGAGGTCAATGGGAAAAGTAGATTAATGATTCATAATCTCTTCATGAGCTGGTCTGTCAGCAGAATATGGAGGTATTGGGTAGGAACAGAGGAGAAAGAATATGCACAAGATCAGAATGTATTTAGGTGGGCTATAAATGTCTCACTGGAGACTCTGGGCTCAAAGCCCACCATCAAATGAGATAAAAAGTAGTGCTTAATGTCTTAGGGTTACTATTGCTGTGATGAAACACCATGACCAAAAGCAGCTTAGGGAGGAAAGGGTTATTTCACTCACAGTTCCATGTAACTGTTCGTTAACAAAAACAGTGTGAGGACAGGAGCTGATGTAGAGGAATGTGTAATGGCTGGTGTCCCCTGGCTTGCTCAGCCTGCTTTCTTATAGAACCCAGGACTATTAGGCAAGGAATGGCCCCATCTTCCACAGGCTGGGCCTTCCCACATCAGTCACTAATTTAGAAAACGTTTTACAGGCTTACCTACAGCCTGATGTTATGGAGGCATTTTCTGAGTTGAGACTCCCTCCTCTGATGTCTCTAGCTTATGCCAAGTTGACATAAACTAGCTAGCACACCCAGATAATTCCCAGTAGTGTTACTGTCTCATGATGCTCTCTCTCATTTCACTTCATTCTAATTACTTCTTGGAGAGCTGTTCATCCTTCATATAAAATCATATTTTAGAATCAGTAAGTGCTGGGTTTGTTGATGCTGTTGTTGGTTGGTTGGTTTGTTTAAAGATGGGGTCTCCCTGGGTGTCCCTGACTGGCCTAAAAGTTCACTATGTACACCAGACTGACTGAGATCTGCCTGCTAGAATTAAAGATGTGCACCACTGTCCACATCTTGGACAGTCTTAATTGTTCTGTCTTAATTACTTTCCTGCTGGCAAGCAGGTTAAGGAAGAAAGGGTGTATTTTGTTACAGTTTGATGTTATAGACTGTCATGGTGGGAAAGTTACAGCAGTAGTAGCTTGAAACAGCTGGTCTCTTTGCATCCACATCTAATAGCAGAGAGCAGTGAATGCATGTGCTTAGCTGACTTTCTCCTTTTTATGCAGCCCAAGATCCCAACCCAAAGAGTGGTGCCACCCACAGTGTGTGGGTCTTCCCACTTCAGTTAACCTAATCAAGATAATCCCCCACAGGAATGCCCAGAATCCTGTCTCCCAGGTGATTATAGATCTCATTGAGTTGAAATTGAGATTAACCATTTCACTGCCCACCTCACACCTTTTTATAAATAAGAGTTCACAGCACAATTCAGTGAAAAGTATGGTTTATCTCTTTGTTTTGTTGTCCTGGTATGTACAACCCCTGTACACACACACACACACACACACACACACACACACACACACACACACACACACACTCTCTCTCTCTCTCTCTCTCTCTCTCTCTCTCTCTCTCTCTCTCCTCCAGAGTGGCCCATTTATTAAAATTCATTCTCTAACATGTATGTATTATTGAAATCAAAGTCTAGGGTGGACATTGGGATTCACTTTTGATGTTGTATATTCTTGGTTTTCAGAAGGGTCCACTGACTAGTTACCATTATATTATTATTAAAAGTATTCAGTACTCTATTTTAACCCTCTTTCCCTATAATTCCTAGCCCCAGTGGTTTTTGTCCTGTTTCTTGGCTGCTTTCGTAGTCTAATCTTGTTGTTACTGTCTTATACCAGATTTATTCAGCGAAGCCCTGTCACCCTGCTGAGGAGCCAGGTGGTTATCCCGATCTTACAGTGGGCCATCGCGTCTACCACCTTGGATCACCGAGATGCCAATTCCAGTGTCATGAGGTTCCTGCGAGACCTCATCCACACAGGAGTAGCAAATGATGTGAGTATAAACATACTTTCCTACTTGGTGGCATTTTCTCTCTCACTGTGTTCTTGATTGTTTTAGTTGACCTGTTCCATAAGGGATCAGTCCCTGATCATCAGGTTACTAACTTGTAGACCCCTTTTATCTATTAAGTCCTATAGGCTGTACAACAGAGGGTTAAGCCATCTTTGTTCCCAGCATTTGTGTTTTCTCACAGCATGAAGAAGACTTTGAAGTGCGGAAGGAACTAATTGGACAGGTGATGGACCAGCTTGGGCAGCAGCTTGTAAGCCAGTTGCTACACACGTGCTGCTTCTGCCTTCCCCCTTACACCCTACCCGATGTGGCTGAAGTGCTCTGGGAGATCATGCAGGTTGACAGACCGGTAAGGTTCTTTCATAAGGTATTGTTCTATAGGTCCCAAGCCTAATCAGCTTTGCTTCCTTGAGATCAGCCCTAGGTTTGAGCCAGCTGTACTGTGTATGTTCTTGGAACCTAATTTATGCGCATTGCTAAGCTCAATTTGAAAGTAAAGGGACCCATAGAAAGCCAGTGATTCATCGTGGGGTTCTTGAAAGTATGTTTTGTCACTGCCATGAAGTTTATATTGTAAACTTACCAGGAGTAAGTACCAAGCTTTGGGCTCACTTGTGCCTAGTCTGTGGGAAATCTGTATATTTGTGGGAGAGTATATGCCTACACATTAGTTATATACAGTTGCAGATTATTCAGTGTCCAATCACTCTGGAATCTGTAGTGGACTATAGATTATTGGATACAAATATGAAAAGTAAATACACAGTATATACACCTGGATTGATTTCCCCTTTGGGTCTATTTTGAGCAGGTCCCTTTTAAAATTGAATATTTAAAAAGTGGAGGAGCTGCTCACACATGCTTGTCTATACCCCTGGCCTTGGAGATTTTATAATATATTATAATATCTTCTAGTAATGTTATCTCAACCTCATGCTCAATGGGTACCAGATGACCTTGACTTCCTTCAAGTCATTTCAGTACTAGCCACATAGTCATAAATGTTATTGTGTGTATTACATAAACAGTTTAAGTGTGTTTTTATTGTATGAGTATATGTGAATTCCTGCATGTATGTAAACAACACATGTGCCTAGGACCTGCAGGAGTCTGGAGGGCATCGAGTCTCTTGGAACTGGACTGCCATGTGGGGGCTGGGAACCGCACCTTAGTCTTCGCAAGAGGAGCAAGGCTTTTTTTTTTTTTTTTTTTTGATAAGCCAAATCATTTGTTTATTTCAGATGCTTGCAGTGAATTTACAGTTTATTTTGTGTTTTAAAGATCTCTTTTTCATTGAAATAATTTCAAAACCTTGAGCTTACCTCCTGGCAGCTGGGAAAAGAGATTTCATTTTTATATAGAGCTGTTGCCTACAAGTTTGCTTCTTATAGTTTTTTGGGTTTTTTTGTTTTGTTTTGTTTTTGTTTTTTAATTTTTTATTAGCTATATTTCTTTACTTACATTTCAAACGTTATTCCCCTTCCCGGTTTCCTGTCCATAAGCCCCCATTCCCTCCATTCTCCCTCCCCCTCCCCCATACGGGTTTTCCCCAGGACATCCCCCTTATCGCCCCCCCCATATTCCCCTGAACTGGGGGTCCAACCTCAGCAGGGCCAAGGGCTTCCCCTTCCCCTGGTGCCCCAACAAGGCTATTCTCTACTACATATGCAGTTGGAACCCTGGGTCAGTCCATGTATAGTCTTTCAGTAGTGGTTTAGTCCCTGGAAGCTCTGGTTGGTGGACGTTGTTGTTTTTATGGGGTTGCAAGCTCCTTCAACTCTTTCAATCCTTCTTCTAATTCCCCCCAAGGGGGTCCTATTCTCAGGTCAGTGGTTTGCTGCTAGCATTGACCTGTATTGGACATGCTCTGGATGTCTCTCTCAGGAGAGATCTATATCCGGTCCCTTTCAGCATGCATTTTCTAGCTTCATCAATCTTATTTAGTTTTGGTGGCTGTATATATATGGGCCACATGTGGGTCAGGCTCTGAATGGCCTTTCCTTGAGTTGCTGCTCTAAACTTTGCTTCCATATCCCTCCTATGGATATTTTTTTTCCCCTTTTAAGAAGGAGTGGGAGTATCGGCATTTTGGTCATCCTCCTTCTTGAGCTTCCTGTGGTCTGTGGATTGCATCTTGGGTAATTCGAACTTTTTGGCTAATATCCACTTATCAATGAGTACATACCAAGTATGTTTTTCTGTGATTGAGTAACCTCACTCAGGATGATATTTTTTAGTTCACGAAGTTCATGAATTTCATGAAGTCATTGTTTTTGATAGCTGAGTAGTACTCCATTGTGTAGATGTACCACATTTTTTTAATCCATTCCTCTGTTGAAGGGCATCTGGTTCTTTCCAGCTTCTGGCTATTATAAATAAGACTGCTATGAACATAGGGGAGCATGTGTCTTTGTTGTATGGTGGAGCATCTTTTGGGTATATGACCAAGAGAGGTATAGTTGGGTCCTCAGGTAGTGTAATGTCCAATTCTTTGAGGAACCTCCAGACTGATTTCCAGAGTGGTTGTACCAGTTTGCAATCCCACCAACAATGGAGGAGTGTTCCTCTTTCTCCACATCCTAGCCAGCATCTGCTGGGAGTTGTTTATCAGGTTAAGTAGTTCTCTGGTGGAACTTTTGGGGTCACCTACGTACACTATCATATCATCTGTAAATAGTAATATTTTGATTTCTTCCCTTCCAATTTATATCCCTTTGACCTCCTTTCACTACCTGTTTGCTCTGGCTAGGACTTCGAGTACTATATTGAACAAGTAGGGAGAGAGTGGGCAGCCTTGTCTACTCCCTGATTTTAGTGGGATTGCTTCAAGTTTCTCTCCATTTAGTTTGATGTTAGCTACTGGTTTACTGTATATTGCTTTTACTATGTTTAGATATGGGCCTTGAATTCCTGATCTTTCCAGGACTTTTATCATGAAGGAGTGTTGAATTTTGTCAAATGCTTTCTCAGCATCTAATGAAATGATCATGTGGTTCTTATCTTTGAGTTTCTTTATATAATGGATTACATTGATGGATTTTCATATATTAAACCATCCCTGCATCTCTGGGATGAAGCCTATTTGTTCCTAATTTAACTTTGGTACCTGGTATCTGTCTAGAAAATTGTCCATTTCCTCCAGATTTTCCAATTTTGTTGAATATAGGCTTTTGTAGTAGGATCTAATGATTTTTTTTTTAATTTCTTCAGATTCTGTTGTTATGTCTCTCTTTTCATTTCTGACTTTGTTAATTTGGAAACTCTCTGTGACCTCTGGTTAGTCTGGCTAAGGGTTTATCTATCTTGTTGATTTTCTCAAAGAACCAGCTCCTGGTTTTGTTGATCTTCGTATAGTCCTTTTCGTTTCTACTCGGTTGATTTCAGCTCTGAGTTTGATTATTTCCTGCCCTCTACTCTTCTTGGGTTTATTTATTTCTTTTTGTTCTAGAGCCTTTAGGTGTGCTGTCAAGCTGCTGACGTATGCTCTCTCCTGTTTCATTCTGCAGGTACTCAGAGCTATGAGTTTTCCTCTTAGTACTGCTTTCATTGTGTCCCATAAGTTTGGGGATGTTGTGTCTTCATTTTCATTAAATTCTAAGAAGTCTTTAATTTCTTTCTTTATTTCTTCCTTGACCAAGTTGTTATTGAGTAGAGCATTGTTCAGCTTCCATTTATATGTGGACTTTCTGTCATTATTGTTGTTATTGAGGACTAGTCTTAGTGCGTCGTGATCTGATAGGATGCATGGGATCATTTCTATCTTCCTGTATCTGTTGAGGCCTGTTTTGTGACTGATTATATGGTCAATTTTGGAGAAGGTTCCATGAGGTGCTGAGAAGAAGGTATATCCTTTTGTTTTAGGATGGAATGTTCTATAAATATCTGTTAAATCCATTTGGTTCATAACTTCTGTTAGTTTCTCTATGTCTCTGTTTAATTTCTGTTTCCATGATCTGTCCAGTGATGAGAGTGGGGTGTTGAAATCTCCTACTGTTATCATGTGAGGTGCAATGTGTGCTTAGTAAGGTTTAGTAAGGTTTCCTTGCATTTGGAATATAGGTATTTAGGATTGAGAATTCATTTTGGTGGATTTTTCCTTGGGTGTATATGAAGTGTCCTTCCTTATCTTTTTTTAATGACTTTTGGTTGAAAGTCAATTTTATTTGATATTAGAATGGCAACTCCAGCTTGTTTTTTCAGGCCATTTGCTTGGAAAGTTGTTTTCCAGCCATTTACTCTGAGGTAGTGTCTGCCTTTGTCTCTGAGGTGTGTTCCTGCATGGAGCAAAATGCTGGGTCCTCTTACATATCCAGTCTGTTAGTCTATGTCTTTTTACTGGGGAATTGAGTTCGTTGATGTTGGGAAGGAATGTGATTGCCACTTCCTGTTATTTTCATTGTTAGAGGTAGAATTATGTTTGTCTCTCTTTTGGTTTCATTGCAAGGAAATTATATTCTTGCTTTCTGTACGGTGTAGTTTCTATTCTTGTGTTGGAGTTTTCCATCTATTTTCCTTTGTAGGGCTGGATTTGTAGAAAGAAAGATACTGTGTAAATTTGGTTTTGTTATGGGATATCTTGGTTTCTCCATCTATGTTAATTGAAAGTTTTGCTGGATACAGTAACTTGGGTGGCATTTGTGTTCTCTTAGGGTCTGTATGACATCAGTCCAGGATCTTCTGGCTTTCATAGTCTCTGGTGAGAAGTCTGGTATAATTCTTATAGGTCTTCCTTTATATGTCACTTGACCTTTTTCCCTTACTGCTTTTAATATTCTTTCTTTGTTTTGTGCATTTGGTGTTTTGACTATTATGTGACGGGAGGAGTTTCTCTTCTGGTCCAATCTATTTGGAGTTCTGTAGGCTTCTTGTATGTTTATGGGCATCTCTTTCTTTAGGTTAGGGAAGTTTTCTTCTATAATTTTGTTGAATATATCATTTATTGGCCCTTTAAGTTGGGAGTCTTCACTTTTCTTCTATCTATTATCCTTAGGTTTGATCTTCTCGTTGTCCTGGATTTGCTGTATGTTTTGGACTAGGAGCTTTTTGTGTTTTACATTATCTTTGATAGTTGTGTCAATGATTTCTATGGAATCTTCTGCTCCTGAGATTCTCTCTTCTATTTCTTATATTCTATTGGTGATGCTTGTATCTACGGCTCCTTGTCTCTTCCTTTGGTTTTCTACATCCAGGGTTGTTTCCCTTTATGCTTTCTTTATTGTTTCTATTTCCATTTTCAATTCCTTCACCTATTTGGTTGTGGTTTCCTTTAATTCTTTCAGGGATTTTTGTGTTTCCTCTCTAAGGGCTTCTACTAGTTTACTTTTGTTTTCCTGCATTTCTCTAAGGGAGTTCTTTATGTCTTTCTTAAAGCCCTCCATCATTATCAAAAAAAATGTGATTTTAAATCTAAATCTTGCTTTTCTGGTGTGTTTGAATATCCAGTATTTTCTTTGGTGGGAGAACTGGGCTCAGATGATTTCAAGTAGTCTTGGTCTCTGTTGCTTAGGTTCCTGCACTTGCCTCCAGCCATTGGGATGTCTCTGGTGTTTGCTTGTCTTGCTGTTCTGAGAGTGACTTGACCGCACTGTAGGCTTCTGTGTCAGCACTCCTGTAGAACTGTTTTCCTGTTTCCTTTCAGCCTTTCCTGAGAACAGTTGCTCTGATTTCAGAAGTATCAGCCCTCCTGGAGACGGTCTTCCAGCTCTAGGCACGGGCTGGAATCAAAGGGTCCTTGCACCTTGTGGGCACAGTTGGCACCATGTGATTCTCTCTTGGGTCTGAACTGTGGGCAGAGGGTATTCTCCTGTGCCCTCTCAGGAGTGTCTACCCTTCTGAGGGTCCAGCTCTCTCCCCTACAGGATTTGGGTGCAGGGAGCTGTTTGGCCAGTTCAATTCGGTCCAGGACACAGACCAGAACCGTGGGTACCGGCGGCTGTCTGTTCCTGTATCCCTGTGTCCAGAGGCACTGTGCAGTTTCCACTTGGACCAGTGAAGTGGGCCGAGGTGTGCAGAGGTGGCAGTCTGTCCTGCCGTCAGGATGTCTGCACTCCTCGGAGCAAGTGCTTTTAACCAGAGCCATGACCACGCCAGAACTTTAAGCATAATGACAGTATTATAACCTATAAATTATTTTTGAAAAATATGATTTATAATTTTTAATGTTAGTATGTAAGCTATTTAGGAAAATATATATAGAACTTAAAATGAACTGTCTTCCAGAACCAATAAATAAATAATAAAAATACATAATGGTACCTATAGTTGCCATTGTTTTTTGCTCAATGCATAGGTTAAGAGGCAGATATTACAAGAAAACTGGTGTCTAAACTCCTTTATATGTATATTAATTCATTTTATATGTATGCTTTCTATATCAAGTGACTCAGAAATCACACATTTATGACTCTTTTCCCAAAAACATAACAGTGCAAGTATAAAGGGTGTGTATGTGTGTTGATGAAAAAGTGTTTCTGTGCGATCACTACCAATGTAATCATTGTTTAAAGGAACTTTTAAAATGCATGGTTTAATCAAATTTAGTTAACCATTTTTAATGATTTCACACTTTTATGTATATAGATAACCTTTCCATTTTTAGGCCATGATACCATTATGAAGACTTGTAAAGGAAAAACTCGACTGCTGAATTCCAAATTCCTTTTTTTTTTTTTTTTTTTTTTTTTGGGTTTTTTTTTCAAAAAAAGCATTTTTTTAACCCCCAAATTTTTTGGTTTAAAGAGAGGTAAAACACTTTTAAAGAAATAAGTCTCAAAAAAAAAAAAAAAAACAGAGACAGTGTGAGGTAAGTATTTGTGACACTGAGACAGTCAGAAGAGTGTGTGTGTGTGTGTGTGTGTGTGTGTGTGTCAGCATATATGTTTTGTTGATGTTTAATTTATTTTTCTTAAGACAAGATCTGACTGTAGAGTCTAGGCTAGTCTGGAATTTCCTATATAACCCAAGCTTGCCAGAAATTCTCATTTCTCCTACATCTGTCTTCCAAGTGCTGGGATTAACCACATGGGTCTCTGCCTGGCTTGGCCCCACTATTTAAAATGTAGGCTGGAGAGATGGGCTCAGCAGTTAAGAGCCTGGCTGTTCTTCCAGGGGTTTTGGGTTTGATTCCTAACACCCACATGGTGACTCATCTGTAATACTAGTTCCAGGAGATCTGACACCCTTTTCTGACCTCCAAGAGCACACTGCACTCATGTGTTACACAGACATGTATGTAGGCAAAATACCCACCCATACATACACTTACGATAAAATAAAATCAGCCACACACTGTGGTACACTCATCAGTATTTCCAACTATGCCTGGTTTGTCTGTAACATCCACAAGTGTTCTTTCAGTTCTTTCTTCTTTGATTTGATCTTTTCTTAGCTTCTTCCTGTCTTCTCAAAGTTAGAACATGCTAGCAGCATTTTTCTTACCAGTATCTTTTGTCCTTGCTTTCTCTGGTGTCCAAATGTTTACTTTCAATTGGTTTTGGTCTTTAAGCTCAAGAGTTTTCTGGCACACAACAATTTTTTTTAGGAATAAACCAAGAGTCTCATCCAGAAGAGACTTCATTTTCAAGATATGGCTGACCTCTGTCTCTCTGAAGAGAAGCTAGTCCTGCATATGCAGAGTTCATCAACCCAGATGTTGAAGACCTAAGATAGTGTTTTGTTAATCTTGTTTAGTACAACTAAAGGGAACTGTCTGGAGTTGGTCAGTATCTTTAGGGTGTCAGGTAAGTAATCTGAATTTCATTTCTCTGTGCAGACTTTCTGTCGGTGGCTAGAGAATTCCTTGAAAGGTTTGCCAAAGGAGACAACGGTGGGAGCTGTCACAGTGACACATAAACAACTTACAGATTTCCACAAGCAAGTCACGAGGTGAGTGATACTGGGGCCTTGTGAGTGGAAGTAGTTATGTAGAAAATACATCTGCTTAGATTTGAATTCCATCAGTTGGCATAGAATGTCAATGGATGGTGACATCACCGCACGTGCGCGCACACACACACACACTTTGTGGTCTCTACATAGTATTCAAGGCAATGACTTTTTAAAATATAAAATGGTATTTATTTGGGGACTTGGGAAGGGAATAGAGGCAGAGAAAGAGAGAACGGGGGGAGGGAGGGAGAGAGAGAGAGAGAGAGAGAACATCATGGCAGTAACTTCCTTTGTACTTTATAATTGTTAACCTTTCTTTAATAGGTAGAACCTTTAGAATTTTGACTAAATGTTAAACACAGGAGGCATCTATTCTCACAGTTGTGTAATGATGTGTAAGCCAAAGAGTGAGTGTTTTGGCAAGGTTGATAATGTCAGGGGAACAAAACCTGGAAATACAATAATTCTCCATCCAAAGGGAAGGGTTAGTAATTCATCATATGTCTACACTAGTAAATAGTCACTAAAAACGAAACCCCTGTGCTAGATGAGAAATTGTACAAGCCAGGCAAGGTGCAGACATATGCTTTTATTTTACTTTTGTCCATGTTGAGGAAGGAACATCATGTTGGAAGAACATAGAAGAACAAAGTTGCTTACCTTATGGTGGCCAGGAAGCAGAATGGACAGGAAGGGCCAGAGTAAGAGCACGGTGTATACCTCCCAAGGCTGGGGAGACAGACTGCTCAGTATCTAGAAGACAAGGCTGGGGAGACAGACTGCTCAGTATCTAGAAGACTGTTCACTGCTCCTCTAGAGCAGCTTGAAACCCTAGCTCCATCATGGCAGCTCACAGATTATAAGTGTAGCTCCAGATCTGGAAAGAAAATTATGGTGTAGGCTCCTGAGGAGTCTGGGTGGGTTATATTTCACTTGCAGTCAGGATGCAGAAAGAGTTGAATGCTGGTATTTATCTGGTTTTCTTTTGTGTTCAGCCACATTTAGGGTACGTTTTTCCCACTTCAGTAAACCCAGCTTAAAAGCATCCACATGCCCAGAGAGTTGTCTCAGGTGGTTCTGGAGCCTGTCAAGTTGACAGTTAACATCAGCCATTATGAATGTATATGCCTGTTTTATTTATTTTTCTGTCCGTGCACATTTAAGGTTGCTTCTCTTGTCTACTGTGAACGATGCTGGTATAAAAAACATTGCTATAAGCATGGATGCTGTTGTTACACTTACCTCCTAAAACATGGGAGTATGAGCCCAGGGTGGTGACAAAGACCTTTAATCCCAGGACTCATAAGTCAGAAACAGGAGGATTTCTGTGAGTTTAAGACCAACCTATTCTACAAGGTAGAATAGTTCAGCCAGGGCTACATAATGAGAGCCTCTTTCGAAAAAAAACACAAATGGCTTGCTTGGGGCTTCACAGTCTGACTTACCAAGGACCTACAAGGTAGAAAGGGAGAACTAACTACAAGGAAGTTGTCCTCTGATCACAATACATCTGCTATAGTACACACACAACACACACCTATAAATAAATAAATAACTGGATGGATGGATGGATGGATGAATTTAAAATGAGTTTAGGGGCTAGAGAGAATGCTGCTTAGTTGAGAGTGTTTGCTGCTTTTGCAAAGGTCCCAAGTTCAGTTTTCTAGCACTCATGTTGGACAGTTTAAAACTTACTATAACCATAGCCCAAAGGGATTCAGCACGTTCTTCTGGTCTCTGAGCACCACCACTAATAATAATAATAATAATAATAATAATAATAATAATAATAATAATAATAATAATAATAATAATGTTTTTTGTTTGTTTTTTTAAACCGAGACAGGGTTTTTCTGTGTAGCTCTAGCAGTACTAGAACTCTGTAGACCAGACTGGCCTGGAACTCGAGGTCTACCTGCCTCAGCCTCCCAAGTACTGGGATTAAAAAGCATATGCCACCACCACCACCCAGCAAAATATTTTATTGTGGGTCCTTAGTTTTTGTTTTTGTTTGATTGTTTTGAGACAGGGTTTCTCTGTGTCTCCAGCTCTTGATAGTAGCCACTTGAGCAATTAAACCTAGTATGAGCTAGTATTTCATTTGCTTATTGGATATCTGTATCTTTAAAAACTTTCTAAGTCTCATAACCTTTTTTGTGGTTATTTTTTATTTTTTTGAGACAAGGTCCTACTGTCTTAACACAGGCTGACTACTGCCCATGGTGACCCTCCCACTTTGGTCACTGTAGTGCTGGGATTATCAGTGGAAGGCATCGTGCCCAGCTGTTTGCTGGTGGGTTAGTAGAATTGCTTCTGTAGTAGCCTCTACACTCCCTACTCTATACATGGTGTGTAGATAGATCTCTTCTCCCATTACTTTAACTTTATCGATTGTGTCCTTTGGTGTTCAGTGAAGACATTCACATTGTTTTTAATTTTTGCAGTGCTAAGGATAGAACCTACAATCTAACATGTGTCTTGCAAGTATTCTGTCACTGACCTGTTGCGACATGTTCTTCAAGTTTTAATTTTAACATAGTTTAATTTCTGCATCCTGACCAAGATACTTGTTTTTATCCTACCCAAAAATTGCCAGACCCAGAAACATTAAAAAGTCCCCCTATGTTTTCTGTGAAGTTATATTATTAGATTTATCTTTCTTCCTTCAGCTTATTTATTTTATATAATGGTAGGGAATGTTTTTTTTGTTTTGTTTTGTTTTGTTTTGTTTTGTTTTTTGTTTTTCAAGACAGAGTTCCCTGGCTGTCCTGGAACTTGCTCTGCAGACCAGGCTGGCATCAAACACACAGAGACCCACTTCTCAAATGCTGACTGAGATCAAGGCATGCACCACTGCCTGGCAACTTCAGTTTTCTTTACAATGTTTATTCCAATGACTGGTCCTCCTCTTTTAATGGTCTTGACATCTTCCTTAGGAAACACTTCCGTGTACTTGAGGATTTGCTTCTAGGCTCTCTATCTCACTGATCCGTATCTGGCTTTATGTCAGTGTCATGCTATTTTGATTTCTGTGGCAATATCATAAATTTTGAAATCCACAATTTTGAGACCTCCAATTTCGTTGTCCTTTTTAAAGACTGTTTTTGAGTACTTGGAGTTTCTTGAGATCCCATATGAATTGTGGAAATCTTTCTGGTGTGTCTGTAATAATGTTGCAGGTTTGATGACTATTATACTTAATCAGTAGGCTTCTTTGGGTGTTATTGATAAGGTAACCTTAACAATATTAAGTCTTCTGAGCTGGGTGTGGTGGCTTAATGTCTGTAATTCTAGCTCTGGGAAGATGAAAATACAAAGGTGACAAATTTAAGGCATCCTCACCCACTAGGAAATTCAGGACCAACTTAAGCTACATGAGACTTGGGCTTAAAAGGAAGTGGGGGTGCTGAGGCAGGAGGATCATTTAAGTTCAAGGCCAATCTGGGCTATATAGGTAGTTTCAGGTCAGCCTATTCTATAATGTAAGGTTTTGTCTTTAACTAAAAATTGAAGAAAAGGAAAGAGCACTGTTACTTTGTGGTTTACTAAGTGACTAGAAGTTATGCCCTAGAACTGATATTTTAACTTTGTATCTACTGACATTGATGGCTGAAAATTAGCATGGTAACTGGCTTTTGTGGTACATTTATCCAGAGTGGGAGTTTGCCTGTCCCAGGTGAGAATGTATGGATCTGGGTAACCTTATGAAGTGATATGATTTTCTTTCATAGTGACTCTTCTTATAGGGGTGGGGGGTCCTGCCTGCATGCAATCTCAGGTGAAAATTGCTTCTCACTGCTTCTGTTCCCCTTTGCTAGATCTTGCTGGTCAACAGAAACCACAATCTATCTGTTGACCCTGACTTCCTTGAAGCAAATGGAAGCCTAAGGGAAATCTTGCAGAGACTGTCAGTTTAAATTTTGCCATTATGCTGTTTTAATTTCAGTTAATTCATTTGCAAATAGGATCAGTACTACCTTATAAGGCTATTAACAAATGCCAAATAGTATCCCAAAGCTCCTACACATAATAGATGATCCACGAAGTTTAACTCCTTTTTGTTTGGAAAAGAAGCTGCCAGAATGCCATTGCCTATTTGCAAAACTAGCTTGGGCATGTCTCTTGCCAACTTTACAGAAGCCACCCACACATTTTGGAATATGTCTCCACAGGCCCAACTGTTCTTGATGGGGCTTGTATATAATGAATAGAGTAATGGATACATCTGAAAGCAAGGTCACAAGCAACATTATTCTTCAAGAAAAGGGAAGGGAAAGGTACCCAGTAGAGTCACATTGAGAATAACCATGTTCTTGATCCTCGCCCAGTGAGAAGGGGACTGAACCAAGTAGCCTTGACCTTCATTGCCAAACAAGTTCTACAGCTCCCAGAGCAGGCTGTGACCGATTGTGTGTGTGTGTGTGTGTAGAGCTAAAAAGAGGTTTGGGATTGCTCACCTTCTCTTAGTAATTCCCTAGTGTGTGTGCCCTTGAACCTGTGCATGACTCAGTCTCCCTTTTGGTTTTAAGGTCCTCTGACTCTTGCCTCAACATGCTGTTTTGTTTGCCACCTTAGCAGGGAGGGTGAACTGGTTCAGCTTCATTGTAGCAAGTTCCAGCCTGCTTTTCAAATGGTGTTAGTAATTAATTCCCCAGCTTTCTTAGTTGGTCAAGTTGAAGAAAGCTGAGCTTTATCAACCTCAAATATAGTTTTTCCCAAAAACTTAGTAAACCATCACTAGCTCAGGTTAATCAAGACTAGAAGAAATCCTGCCATTATTCCCAGCTTTTCCATCTTGGTGTGACTGCCTACCATGACATCTCAAAGCTAAAAAATGGTACTAAACATGGAGAGAGTTGGTAGTGGAAAGAGAGACCAGATGGAGTATCTTGGTGCTCAGGTCGTCATTGCCTACCAAGACTTCAGATAAAAGAGTCAATTCTCAGCATGTGCCTAAGATTATAAGTCTTGACATAAACTTCTTTGGGGTAAGGATTTGAATTATGGGACTAGAATATAGAAAATGGAACCTAGAAAAGTAATAGTAAAAACAGAGAGCAAAGACTGGTCAATACTGTTAAGAACAGAGATAATAAAATAGTGCTAAGTTTTAAGGAGCTTTTCCTTTTCACTTTATTTGGCTTTTGTTTTTGTTTCATCTTTTCATTTAGCTTTTGATCCTTTTTTGTGGGTTTACCCACCGAGGATGTCTGAGTTCAGAATTAGTTCTTCCACATAGGCCAGTTACTGTTAGGGATTGGGGCAGAGTGGAGCTAAATTGGAGACTTGGCTGCTCTTACTGTCTTAGTCACTGTTCAAGTCAGTGAACTCATATAAAGAAAAGCATTTAATTTTGGGCTTGCTTACAGTTTCAGAGGGCCCGTTATCATGTGGACCCCCATGGGCCTATAACCATATCATAATGCAAAAGTCCCCATAGCCTTTCAGTCTCTTGACAAGTCTTTTCACAGACTGCTTACAAGTCCAAAGTCTCTTCTGAGACCCATGGCAGTCTCTTAATTGTAACCCTTCATAAAGTCAAAATGAAAAGACAGATCACATACTCCCAGCGTTTAAGGGCACAGAATATACATTACTATTCCAAAAGGGAGGAAAGGAAAAGGAGCACAGTGAGGAAATGCTGGACCAAAGCAAGACTGAAAAATAGCAGGACAAACTCCAAATTTTTCATCTGCATGTCTGATGTCAAAGCACTCTTCAGATCTCCAGTTCCTTTCAGCTTTGTTGGTCTCTTCCCCCCTGCCTCCTCCTTCTTCCCTCCATCCCTCCCTCCTCTCCCTCCCCCCTCATTCCACACCCTGTTAGCAGTCATGCTCCGCAGTTATCATCTAACTCTGACATGTCCAATATCTTGGGGTCTCCAACACAATTCACACGTCACCTTCACAGTTTCGTGAAGGGACACCCCTCACAGATGCCTGGCCTCAATGGTTTTTCTTAACTGATAAGGGAGATTCCACAACCCCATCTTGTATCCTTGAGTCTAAAGCCAGATCCGGGTGGTTGAAGCTGTCAAGTTCTGCTGTTAGCTAGGGCTAGAAATTGACTCCCTGATTCAAATGCACTTGTATCAGCTTTCTGTTGATGGTTTCCTTCAATGCTAAAGCTTTTCTTAATTTCTTTTCCCAGGTTGGAAGCTTAACTGGGTAGGCTCTTGTCCACTCCTTTATTCCACTTAGCATCAGTTTTTCTTTAAACTTTTTATCTCTTGAGCATTGGACTTAGCTCCTTTATACTTCCCAAGTGCTCCTTTTTTCCTCAAACTGAACCTTTTGTATTTTTACTTGCTTGGCTTGGTCCTTTTCATCATAAATTTACATAAGGGTAACTGCTAATCACCACATGACAGAGTCAGTATTAAGCTGTCTTGAAATCTCTTCTGCCAATGCTGATAATCCAAAACTCCCCAATTTAACCTCAGGCAGACTTTTTTGGACAAGGGCAGAAAACAGACACATTCTTAACCAAAATATCAGAAAAACAGTCTCTCGGCCACTTACTAATACTCTGCTCTGAACCTCTTGAGCCCAGCCTTCATAGTCATAGTCTACATTGCTCTCAGCACCACTGCCTTCCACGTTCCTGCCATGATGGCCCACTAAGCCCTGCTTACAGCATCCCACCAGAATTTTCCATATTCTTCCAACGAAGGTTATACCTATCACAACAATGCACTCCCTGGTACCAATTTCTGTCTTAGTCACTAGTCTATTGATGTGAAAAGACACCACGACCAAGACAATTCTTATAAAAGAAAGCATTTAATTGTGGGCTTGCTTACAGTTTCAGAGGTTAGTTCATTTTCATCATGGTAGGGATAATGGCAGCATGTAAGCAAATACGGTGCTGGGGAATCAGCTAAGAGTTCTACATCTTGATCCATAAGCAGAGAGAGGCGAACATGCTGGACTTGGCATGGGCTTTTGAAACCTCAAAGCCCATTACCACTGTCATACTTCCTTTAACAAGGCCACAGTGCTTAATCTTTCTAATCCTTTCAAACAGCTCCACTCACTGGTGACCAAGCATTCAAATACATGAGCCTATAGGGGGCCAGTCTTACTCAAACCACAACACTTAACTTCGCTATTCACCACAGTTCTCTTGTATTACTTACTTATTTGGGGGTTTGGTTGGTTGGTTGGTTGGTTTTGGTTTTTTGAGACAGGGTCTCTCTCCCTGTGCATCTATGACTGGCCTAGGACTCGCTACGTAGATAAGGCTATCCTGGAACTCAAATGATCCTCCTGTCTCTGCCTCACAAGCATTGGGACTAAAGGCATGCACCACCATGTCCAACAATTTAATTTCAGTGCTCTTTTTCTTACTCTCAAAAAAGAGGTTAGAGACAGAGGTATTTGTCCATCAAGGTTTAATTGAAAGATCTCAATTAAAAGGGGTACAATTTCAAACATGTAGGATATTAGTATAATAAATGAATCTGGAGTCTCCAGCACTTTTCTGGATGCCTGAGCATCTTCTCTTAGTTCTTTGTAATAACACACCACACACCCTCTGGTGAGCTACTTGCCCTTCATCCTGACAGTGGGAGCATGAATGGCATGAGCTTGGCTGCTTCCTTAGCATATGGTTAACTTTGAAATATAACATACAATATAAAAAAATGTAGCATTGTTAGTAAAACTTGTTAGGTACATGGGGATATAGCTCAGTGGTTAGAGTTATTGAATCCCATACACAAGGCCCTGGGTTCAATCCCCCAGTATGCCAGATGGAGGGTTTATGGTGAAGAAAACTTAAAAGAAAATACTTTATTGTCAACTCCTAGAATCTGAGTCAAGGTTTTTCATTGGTATTTTGGACCTTTATACTTGTTGAGGGAATTTGTAGATAGGTATTTTGATATTTTTCTGTTGGATAGCTCTTAACAGTTACCCACTCTGGTGTTTAACCAGCACAGGATGGCAAGTCTGCTTTCTTGGGAGTCTGAGTCCCTGTGCCTGAGTCCCTTCCCTTCAGGAGCATGTGCAGAGTGCTCTCTTTTCCAATTGCTTTTGCTTAGCCCGCCTGGAGTTCAGTTAGCTAAGCTGTTCAGAGAATACCCAGAAGAATGAGATTTCTCAGTTGTCTTCAAAGTGGGTTTCAGACAAAGGGAACTTTGAAGAACTGGAGTCAGGTGAGCATGGCTTCCACAACACTTGGGCACCTCAGCATCTGCTGAGGACCAGGTTCTGCTTATCTGTTCTCCATTTCTGTGTGTTAACCCTTTCTGTCTCCTCCTCCTCCCAAGAGGAGATCCTGAGCCGCCTGTCAGCTGGAAAATTAATGACTGACAGAGTAGTTACTGGACAAGGCTTTGGAAAGAGAATCTGTCCTAGAAGGAAAACGGGAAGCTCGGGACCTAAGTGAGCACACTCATAGAGCTGAAATACTCCGAGCCTCATGGGACCTGCTGGCCAACTTCCTTTGAGGGCATCTAGATATCTTCTACTTGTGTCAGGATTGTCGAGTCTTGCTATAGAAACTTACGCTTACTGAGTCACTTTTGTTCACTGCTCCTTTATCATAAATGTTTTATATGAATGGGTTTGATTCTCTGAGTAACATGAAGTAGATAATAGAGACTAAGGCTGAGATTGGTGTCTTGCCCAAGAACACAAGAGCTAGAAATCAGCCCTAAACAGTTTGTCTCCGAACCTGTTCCTTGAGAAGCACTAAGCTTATAATTATCTTCAGTTGTAATACTTAATTTTTACCCTGAGTTCTGGGAAGATCGGATGAAAATCATTGCCGGCAGAGTTGGAACCATCTTCAGTGTGCCTCCTCGGCATGTTAGCTCTCCTTTTTCAGTCAAGGGCCACCCATCATCCACCTTTTTTCTCTTCTAGTGCTGAGGAATGTAAGCAAGTTTGCTGGGCCTTGCGAGACTTCACCAGGTTGTTTCGATAGCTCAAGCTCACACTCCTGCACTGTGCCTGTCATCAGGTGAGTCGTGTATACTTCTAGTTCTTTCTGGGCTCTTGGGAGGTTTGAGACTGGGAATATGTTTAAGACATGGCTCAAATCACGGAAGAACTTAGTGTTGAGCTGTCTCAGCGGCTGAAGTATTGAGGTGCCCTGATTGTCTGGGCCAGAGCAGGCTGATCATCAGTGTATCTGGATGCCATTTTCCACTCCATAGACGACGGCAACTATTGCAGACTGCATCAGAAAAATTTTTTCCCTAGATACTTTGATGTGTGCTTGGTAACAATCAAGTCAGCACTTTTAGCCTCTGCTACTTTGCTGAGAACAATGGGGACCACAATTCCTGACACTTTTCTTCTCAGACTTGCCAGAAATAATATGCAAGCAGTTTATTCTTACTGCTTTTATGATTGACATGCCAGGGAGATGTAGGGAGGCAGAAGTTCCTTTGGCTGTCTCCTTATGGCGAAATTTCTCCATGGCTGTCCCTTCTGATCTGAGGCAAAGGCTCAGCTAAGGAAAGGAGTGACGACTGGGTGGCAGTGTGCAAAGAAAGGCAGTTCTCTAAGCCCGCCCTTTATCTTAAGGAGAATTTACTGTCTTGATAGACAATACTCAGAATCTATGGCACTTCCTGGTGGTTTCTGTAATAGATACATTAGTAGGTCAGGGTGATGTTCAGTAGTGTCTTACCACACCCAAAAGGATACTAAATGTTGGCTCTTTAATAAGGAACCATCGGAAGTTGTCAGGGTTTGCATGAAGGCGGCTGTAGATGTAGATGTAGATGAAGGCGGCTGGTGTTCATCAAGCCCTAAACTAAGCCCGGGCACCATTCCTTGTGTGTTGAATGTATTAACCAGGGGTTGGGGATTTAGCTCAGTGGTAGAGAGCTTGCCTAGCAAGTGCAAGGCCCTGGGTTCGGTCCCCAGCTCCGGAAAAAAAAAAGACAAAAAAAAAAAAAAATAATAATGTATTAACCAAGAGACTCTTTTCTGCAGCTTTCTGTTAACTATATGCATCTTACAAAGAATTGAAGGTCACAGAGTTTAACAATTTGTTGCAGTTAGAAACTAGGGGAATTCAGGTGTTCTGGTACCAGAATCTTCGCTTTTAACCATTGTAATGGATGGCACATCTGCATAGCATTCTTTCCAAAGAGTCTATAGTGATTGCTAAACCATTGTTAGTTTAAAAAAAAAAAGTGTTCTTTCAAAATCAAATCTTTCATGAAAACTCAGTATTTACTAACAGACTAAAGTGGAGCTTTTCTGATGGTTTTGCATGGAAATTCCACTGTTGGCCTCCTCCCACCCTTTACCTTAGTGTCTGCAGCTCAGCACAGAAGACATGCTGTAGGCAGTGTCTCAGTGAAGTGATTGTTACCTTGGAATTGCAAGTTGAAAAAAGCCAGACTTTGGTTTTGCTTGTTTGTTAACCAGAGTTCTGTAACGGGTGACAGGAGTGCACAGCGCACATGCACAGCACTGCCTCCAGGCCGACTCTGACCCTCTCCCCCTGCTTACTCTCGGCTGGTGCTTACTAGGCCGTCTCTTCTCTCTTGTCAGGAATGTCTTTTTTCATTAGAAGACAGGAAGAAAACAACCCAGACTGTGTCCTACAATCAGAAACCTCCGTTGTGGCAGAGGGGCCTTCACGACCACCATACCATCCCGCCACACAGGGAGAGACTTCACCCTCCAAGGCATCCTAAGGAGTCCCTGTTTGGGGTGTGAGGGGGAAACAGCGCGTGGTATTTAAGGATGGCTACAGCCTGTCCGGCGTGGTGGGAGGGAACTAGTTTCCTGGTGAACTTCTTTCTAAAAGGAAAAATAATTTAAGGAAAGTTAAAAAAAAAAAAAAGAAAAAAAGAAAGAAAAGAAAATTTTTAAAAAAGGAAAGCTGAGATGAAACCAGAACTGAAATTCGCACTGGCAGCAGAAGATGCACACACATGACAGACACACATGACAGCACACACGTGACAGACACACACCAGCATGCAGTGCACACGGAGACATGGCAGTGAGAGCTGTCTGAGACAGACCCTTACCTTAGGGAAACGCGGGAATAGCGTCTGCTCTCCCTCCTTTAAACACAGGTGAACAGAGGAAACGCTCTCCCCAGTTCCTCCACCTTTAGAGCCGCCCAGACAAGGAGCCTGTTGTGCTTATATCATGGTTAGGGATGGTAGTCAGGACCAGCCAAGGCGAGCCCAACCCTGATCCTATCGAGTTGCTAACTCCACTCCAGTCCACACGTCTTCGTCATCAGCTTTGGGGAGAAAAGCCAAACTGGGGAGGGCGGAGAGGACAAATGTGTAGTAAACCTTTCCCTCTCTCCTCTCCTCTTCTCTTCTCTTCTCTCTCTCTCTGTCTCTCTCTCTGTCTCTCTCTCTCTCTCTCTCCTCTCTTCTCTCTTCTCTCTTCTCTCTTCTCTCTCCCTCTCTCTTGATTATTCATCCACAAATATGGGGTGGGAGGGGATTAAAAAGAGAGCGAGAGTATGAAGGGAATGTATTTACAGGGCTACCTGTATTTTGCTAAAAAAGTGTGAAAATTAATTGCCTTCAAGGGCACTGTTCTGTCCTGTGTGTGGCCATCTTATGAATAAATCAACAGCACCAAAAAAAAATAAAAATAAAAAAACCAGAAAAAAGAAAAAAAAATAAAAACCAATTTTTCAAATTTTACCAGTGTGTTTATTTCCATTCACTACTCACTGCTCAGAAGTGATGGGCGTCTGAGCAGAGAGCTTTAAGGGCATGTCTGGTAGGGATAGTCTCTTGCTCACTGCGTAAAGCATCACCTGTCAATAAAGAGCTAAGCAGCCTATAGCCAGGCAGGGTAGTAAGGTGGACTGTCTGGGAGAGAGGTCGGAACTTGGGAAGAGTCAGGCTTGAGAGATTAGCCACTGAGATGTGGAGGAAGTTGGACGTATAAACTGAGAGGTAACCAACTCCATGGCAGACTGAGTAGTGTAATTGGGTTAATAGAACTTGTTGGGGACCAAGCCTAGTGTGTGGTGTAGATCTTAGCTGGTAAATAAGCCTCCGTGTCACTATTCGGGAACTGGGCCAGACACAGAAAAACCAAACAGTTACAGGGAGCTGCTGGGCTGCACCTCACCTTCCATACAGCCTCAGTGGGAACGAGCTGTGCGCTCACATCCAAATACAAGTGCACATAAGCTGAGGATGCACACTGCATGGGGGGACAACTCTGTGGCCTCTGTACTTAGAACCACCAGTATCAAAACCTCACAGACCAGGAGGTAAAAACTTAATAACCAAATACATTATTTTGGATGGGATCCTGAAGCCCAAAGAGTGGGAGTTAAGAAATAATGAATCCGAGCTGGAGAGATGGCTCAGCGGTTAAGAGCACTGACTGCTCTTCCTCAGGTACTGAGTTCAATTCTCAGCAACCACATGGTGGCTCACAACCATCTGGAATGAGATCCGATGCCCTCTTCTGGTGTCTGAAGACAGCTACAGTGTACTCATACATGAAATAAATCTTTTTTTTAAAAAGCTTGTTTTGGGGTTGGGGATTTAGCTCAGTGGTAGAGCGCTTGCCTAGGAAGTGCAAGGCCCTGGGTTCGGTCCCCAGCTCAGAAAAAAAACCAAAAAAAAAAAAAAAAAAGCTTGTTTTTTTAAAAAAAAAACATAATAATAATGAATCCTAGCTGAGTGGTGGTGCCTTACACTTTAAATGCCAGTTCTTGGGAGGCCAGCCTGGTCATTTATAGAGTGAGTCCCAGGACAGCTAGGGCTACACAGAGAAACCCTGTCCTGAAAATCCAAACAAAACAAAAAAGTCCAACCAAAGGAGTTAAATCTTATTTAGGTAGAAGTAGTGTGAAGCGTTTTATTTTAGAAGCTTTTCCACAAATTTAAAACTAAAGTGTTTACTGGAAGGTGACAGTTTCTGCTTTGAGACAGGGTCTCGATAGCTGTGGAATGACTTCGACCTGACTGTCATCCTCGTCCTCCCAAAGTGCTGGGAATCTGTTCAGTCTGTGTGTGCTCCACGTCTGCTGCTGCTCTTCCTGTGGCAGCTGGAGAGGACCTGAAGGCTTCCTGTGGAAGCACTCAGCCTATGCTGAGCTTACTTCTCCAGCCTACTATTACTGTGTATGTATGATATGGGGGCACAGCCATCCGCAGCTTCCAGACCTCAGACTCGGGTGGAGCTGGCACAGTGAGCCTTACCTAGCTAGCTCACCAGTTCCATTTAACTTTTTAAAAGTCTGCATAGACCATGTAACCATTGGAAAAGTTCCTCATCCTTGCTCGAGATAGGAAATGGGAATGAGGTATTTTTTTTCACCTGTCAGGTTAACGAAAAATCACATTTGAGAGTATGCTCTGTTGGTAAGACATTCCCAAATGTCCAGGACATTTTTACCAGTACCTAGCAGAAAGAGAAGTGTATACAAAGCTAGCTTTTCGTTGCATTATTTGGTTTCATGAATTTATTATGACATGAAGAGGGGAGTGTGTACCACAGCACACACACAGGAGAGGACAACTCTGGAGACAGCTCTACCATGTAGGTTCCTGGGATTGAACCATGAGACTTGATGGCCAGCACCTTTACTGCCTGAGCCATGTCTCTGGCCCTCATTGTGTTAGTTTAAGAGCCAATGTTGGAAATTCAAATAACTCATCTGTAGTCAAAATCACAACCTGAGTCCCATCAAGTGTCAGGACCCCAGCAACACAAAAAATATGTCACCCAACAGGTACAATCTGGAACAGTGCTGTTAAACCACTAACAGAGAATAGAAGTCCTCTGGCTGCCTTAAATTTATGAGCACTAGATTGTGTGTGACTACTGGGTACGTGCTCATGTGAATGTGGGTAAACATGTGGAGGCCAGTGGTGGACAGTCTCCTTAGAGACGAGATATCATAGAACCTGGACCAGTGAGACTCAGGGACTCCCTTGTTCTGCTTCCTAATGACAACATATACCTTAGTGCCTGACATTTTTTTTTTCTTTTCTCTCTCCTCTCTCCCTCCCTCCCTCCCTCCCTCTCTCTTGTACAGTAGGCTGGGAATCCAAAGTTGGGTCTTTGTGAGCACTTTATTGGCAGCCATCTCTCTAGCCTCATAAATTGGATACTTGATAAGAGAATTTCTTCAGAGGAAAAATATTTTTTTTTCTTTAAAGGAAAGGTAATAGCTGGGGGTTTTAGCTCAGTGGTAGGTCACAACCTTAGAGCATCCCCCAGGGCTGGGGGAAATGGTTTTAGGAGAATATACATGAAATGCTATTTCTAGTATTCAAAATAACCACCGTAGGGAGCCTGGATGGGAGTTGCAGTGATAATCTTTAAAATTGGTATAGAGGTTTTCATACCATTATTTTCTATATTCACAAATGTATAAAGTCTTACATAATATAAAGATGAAGTGTCCCAGGCAGGTTGGCACACATAACTTTAATCCCATCTCTGGAAGCAGAGGCAGATGGTATCTCCTGAGTTCAAAGCCAGCCTGGTCTACAGAGCAAACTCCAGGACGGCTAGGGCTACATAATAGACCATGCCACTGCCACCTGCCACCCCTCTCTACAAAAAAAAAAAAAAAAAAAAAAAAAAAAAAAAAAAAAGCTAAAACAATTGTTTGGACTAGAATATTATTCCTGAGCCAGATTCCAGTGGTGAGCGTGAGCCACCAATTTGCGTGTAATATCCTAATAATATCCTAATATCAGTAGCACATTCAAAAAGACAAGACTTGTTTTTTAAACATATTCAGCTCTTACTGTAGGCTACCTGTTCTAGGCTGGCTTTGAACTGCTGAGCTTCCTGTCTTAGCTTCCCTTGTGCTGGGAATACAGGCATGAGACATCACATCCAGCTAAACCTTTTTTGTTTTGAATGTGTGTTACAGGTAGTCGAACCTGTGCCCTTGACCACACTTAGGCTAATAGATTATCCCATACTCAGGAAACAGAAGCAAGAATAGAGGATCAGAAGTTCAAAGACAGCTTTGGTTAATACCACAAGTTTAAGGCCAGTCTGGTCTCAGAAAATATTTTTAAAAATATTAAATTTTTTAAAATCCCAGGTTTTGATGGCCTGAAGTGTGGCTAGAACCCCAATTATTATTTCTTCATTCTCCTCTGGGAAGGTTTGGACAGTTTTTAGACAGCACACATTCAGAATTCCACTTTTGTCTGCTTCCTCCTCGAAAGCTAAGCCGGGTGAGTGTGAAGGCCCAGCTAACTCACTGACAGGAGGGCAGGGCCTCCCCAACTCCTGAGCCAGGCACCGCTGCCAGAGGACAGGCACTGGAGCCAGGCCCACTGGCAAGTCAACAGCCCAGCACAAGCCACTGACGCTGGAAACAGCTGATAAATGGGCAGACCTGCTTTTAACATTTATTAATCCAAAAATATATTAAATTCTTCTTTCTGCCCCAGCTTCTTAGACTCAGAAGGAGGGTAGCTGCCAGCCCAAATGCCTGGTAAAATCCCTGTCCTAAGGATGATGAGAAAGGTTCAAACTAGGGAACCCCCAAATCAGGCCCATTCTCTGCAGAAGCCCCACAACACTCCTTGGCAGGTTTTGCTGGAGGAATTGGGGCAACCTAAAAGTTGATTGCCCTGTGGTAACTGGACCTGTGTAGTGAAGGCCTCAGACTAGTGATGTTTCCTGCCTCCCACTGGGGCTGCTGACTTTATTTCTTCAGAGACAGTCATATTAGAGAAATCACCAGAAGGAAGTGTTCAAATAGAAAATGTTTAGGGAAAATGCAACCTCAGGCCTTTCTTCTGGAGACTGAGAATCCTGCAGCCAGCCAGGCCTGCTGGGGCTACTACATGGCTATGTCAGTCTACACAGCTGCCCAAGGAAGTCCAAGTCAGCCGCCATCTGTAACCTCACTATTGCATGCCAACTGGGTGCATGGGCCAGGACCCCTGGCCAGCATCAAGGCCTGCCACAGGAGGGGCCTGGACCATGGGCTGCAAGCGCTGCTGGGACTGCCAGATGTGATGGAGCTCTTTGAACTGCTCTACCATGTGGTCTTTGAGATCCGGGTTTGAGATCTGCAGCCGAATGCTGTCTGCTGACCAAGAAAGCTCTCCTGAGAACATCTCCAGCAGCAACCGGGCTGCGACAGGTACCACCTGGGAAGCAAAGAGGAAACAAGACAAGGAGAGCTGTGGTAGGGCTGTTCAACCCAGCTGGGCATGAAGACATCCGGAAGCAGATGGTAGACAGTCTCCTTCAGTCCTAGCAACCAAGGCGTCATGGCCCAGAGGGCCCCACCCCTACCCTGGGCCAAGAGCCTAGCCCCATGTCTCCTATTCAAGCTGCATCAGAGCTGGCTAGGAACACACCTGTACAGTAATGAGCTTCTTCTCTCGGGGTTTGAGGTCAGGCCATTCTTCTCCAAAGCAAAAGAAGATCTCAAAAGGTGGTGGGGTATTGGTTTGGCCCTTCTGGAACAGGATGAGTTCTGCATCAAGATTAAGGCCTTTAGTTAGCGGTTACAACCCTATCCTGAGTGAGGGGCAGCCAGGAGGAGCACAGAATGGACCTCACCATTGAGAAACTGCTCTAGGCTAAAGAGCTTTGTCTTGACTTCCCGCTGGATGGGGTTGGGGCAGGAACCATGGGCCAAGGCACAGGGCCCACTCCAGAACACCTTACACTGGCACAGACGGATGGCATACAGGTCCTGGCCCTGCAGCTGCAGGATGAGCCCTCGGTCCAGGACATCCAGCAGCTGGTTCGTATAGAAGCGCTGCTTGTCACTGGGGATGTCCTCTGGGCTAGGGAAGCGAACTTGCTCCAGGGTCACAGGGCCAAAGAGTTCCACTTGCTCCTGGGTAGCCTCTAGCTGGCTATAGAAGAGCCTGCAGCCTTGTGGGTTGCTGATGGTGAGGGCCCGAGGTGGACGTCCCCGGTACTGGAACTTGATCTCCAGGTCAGTCACTGTGGAGCAGAGAATCCGGTTGCCCTGGCTGTGACCCTCATGGCTACTCAGCAGCCAGGTGCTAGACCCAGCTTCCCCAGCCTTCCCAGTTCACCCTTGACCCAGGAAGACTGGCCTGAAAGCTTTTCTTCACCATCCTCCTTCCATGCCACCCTGCCCTACCCCCACTAGTCCGCCCTGCCAACCCGCCTGGCCCACCAAGGTCCTTACAAGGCAGCATGTGGGGGCTGATGAGCAGGTCAGGCAAGAGTTGTTCTGTAGGGGGCTGGTTGGAAGCCAGGGGTCCAGGCTCCAGGACCTCAGGGAGAAGCTGCCTAAAGCCAGCAGAATCTCCAGAGGGAGGGGCCAGGAGATTTGGGTTTGGGGGAGGGGGACCCAGCCCTACAGGTGGCTGGAGAGCAGGTGGCCACTTGGTGTCTTCTTTGGGTAAGGAATAGGGTGCTATGGGAGGCCCAGGTAGCACAGGTTCTGCAGAGGATGGGGTGGACACAGCTGTTAATGCCACCTCTAAGAACGATCTCCCACACCCGACTCCCAGACTTGACTCCCATAGCCTCTTAGTGCCCTCTCACGTACCAAGAATACCCCTTACTTCTTACGATACATACCCCACCCCCAACCACACCACCGCCCCGCCCCACCTGTGATACTCAGGCCTGGTAGCATTCTCTGGAGCTGAAGGGAAGCCTGGCAGAGGAGGAGGGAAGGGAGGACAGGTTATTAAATTGGTCCGATGCTGAGGAAATGGTGTTCAACAAAAGGCAGTCCCCTCAGCTTTGGCTCAGTGGAGGCCAGCCTCTGCTGCTGGGCCCAGATCTGCCATCCTCAACAGGTCATAGAAGCAGTCGGTGTCCCCATTTCCAAATGTGCATTCTGCAGCTAACAGTACCTACCCACCAAACCCAGCTGTTGTGGAGGTCAGGTAGACATGTGACACACTATGCAACAATATAGCCCTAGGAGGGACAAGATGGGACCCTGTTCTTCAGAACCATCAAAGGATGACCCAAAGAAGAGCTGTAGAGGACAATGGGCTACAGAGGAAGGAGGTGCTCAATCCTAAGGCAGGGTAGGGCAGCAGAGACCCCCACCAGGCCCAGCCTCATCGGAGCTTACTGAGTACAGGAGCTTGGTGAGTGCAGCCCCTTCCCACCACTCTTCCCCACACACCTCTTCATCTTCCTCTTCCTCCTCTTCTCCCAGAACATAATCATCTGTGGGCTGGGACTCTGCAGGTCAAGAGAGAGAGAGAGCAAGGCAGGAAGTCAGTGATCAAAGAGCCAGGGTAGGCTGTGGCTCCATCTGAGCAGCCAGAGGTTGCCCAAACTCCCGAGGCCTATGTCACCCATGAAGCTGCCCATATATGAGCAAGTCAAAGGAGCTGGCATCAAGAAGCAGCAGACAAAGGCCTCCCCTGAAGCCAAGAGCGCAGAGCAAGGGCAGTGGTAAGGAAGAAGCACCTGGAGCCCTTGTCCCAATCCTAGATGATTTACAGGAGCCCTGGGATTATGACCTAGCACAGCCACTGCGGTACACCCTGGAGCCCTGGCTGGAAGGGCCTTGGGTTTTCCTGTACCCAGAGGTCACAGCTTTCCAGATGGTCACACAGGGCCAGGCATTATACCTGTGGGAGCAGGGCCATTGGAGCAGACCTCGTAGATCTTGTAGGGCTGAGGTGGCATGTCTCGAGGGCCATCATAATACAGCTGGAAGTCACGGCTTTTGTTAAGGGCACAGCGCAGGTTGGCCTTCCATTTGGCTGGGTCAGCCTCATCCACACCCTCCGTGTACTTCCCTGTCTCTTTAGCCCAGGCCTATGGAAGGAAAAGAGGACTGCAGATTACAGGGGACCTTAACTGTCACTGAGGCCCTAGCGACTTCTCTTGTCCTAGAGCAGTCAATGCTAAGAATTTTGCCCACCAGGCTAAGCCTTGCCAGACAGGCTTGTTAGGTGGATAAGACCAGACTTTGTTCAACCCTCACAGTTCAGACAAACTCAGTGAATTCTACTAGGATTCTGCTCTGTTGCTAGGAGAGTAAACAGGTACAATCTCAAAGGAACAGGAGAAAACGCGGTAGAGAAGAGAGCTTGTAACTTGGAGCCAGGCTGGGTTTGAAGCCAGGCAGACCAAAAATCAAGCTGCCTCTGTTTTGGATCCTCCTTGACAGTACCTGAGAAGACTCAAGGAGTCAACATCTTTAAGGTACTCCGAACTCTACCCACATGTAGGCATACATCAATGTTATTCTTGCTGTTGTTGTTTCTTCTTCTTCTTCTTCTTCTTCTTCTTCTTCTTCTTCTTCTTCTTCTTCTTCTTCTTCTTCTTCTTCTTCTTCTTCTTCTTCTTCTTCCTCTTCTTCTTCCTCTCTTTCTCCTTCTTCCTTCTTCTTTTTCTCCTTCTTCCTCCTCTTCCTTCCTCCTCCCCCACTCCTCCTTCTTCTTTTGTTCTTTTGAGACACTGCCTAATATAGCCCAGGTTGACGCAAACTTGTTAAATGGCCAGGGGTGGCTTTGAACTCTTGATCAATCCACTTGCCTCCATCTCCCAAGTGCTGGGATTATAGGGCCTCCAGCCCAACTAGCATCAACATTGTTGTTATTGTTGTTGCTGTTGTGCTACGGATGGAATGGAGCCTCACATTTGCTAAGCCCAGCCTCCTAACCTCTGACCCTCACCCCAATTAATATTATTTTTGCATGACAATTTGGTGATGTCGGGATTGTGTTTCTTCTCTTTAAACTAGCAACTTAATTTTGATAGAACTATATAGAATATAGAAATATGCACACACACACATTGTGGTAAGGATTAAGTTAAAAGGCTAAAAGATAGGATTCCAAAGGTTTTAAAATCAGCATCTCTTTGAGTCCAAAGAGAACAATTTTATTAAACTCCAAAGTCTAGACCTAATCTGACCATTAAAACAAAGGGTAGAATTTAGGAGAAATCATGCATCTAAAACAGCCTGAAGTGTACAGAAATGGGACTGGAGGACTGAGTTGTACTGAATCCTTCCAGAGGATTATTCAATGGTCACAAAGGTGATGCAGATGTTTCTTGGAAAGGAAAGCTAGTCCTGAGATCGGCTGACAAGACGCAGGTTACAAATCAGTATGTGTGGGCCAGTGAAATCGCTCTACACACAAAGCCACTTGCTACCCCGCCTGACAGCTTGAGTTTGATCCCTGGAACTCACACTGTGGAAGGAGAGAATCAACTCTTCCAAGTTGACCTCTGACCTCCACACACATACTGTGGTGCCTGCACACTCCCCATAAACCAGTAAGAAAAAAAGAAATTCAAACATATGTGTGGGTTGAATGTCTTGATGAATATCCGTAGTCCATCCAAGCACTTCAGAGATGGAGGCTGAATTATCAGAAGTTCAAGGCCAGAGTCAGCTACATAACACGTTTGAGGCCAGCCTGGGCCATGCAAGAATGTTTCAAGAAATATAAAATGGTAAATAAATAAAGTATGGGGGTGGGGGCTGTCCCTTAGTGACAGAATGTGTCATGGCACGAGCAAGGATAACCTTGATCCCTAGCACAAAGATTTCTTTGGAAGGTTAGCTAGGTGTGGTGGCACATGCTTGTAGTCCCAACACCCGGAGGTACAGGTAAGGGACCACCACAAGTTTAAGGCCATTCTCATACACATAGTGAGTTCCAGGCCAACCAGGAATACATAGGGAGATCCTATCTCAAAACATAAACATTCTTAAATGTGACTAGATTCCCACTTTGCCTGTCGTATACCTACAAACCTTAAACATTATATATTCTGGTGTAAAACTTGGTGTAGGGTCTGTCCAGGCTTAGGGCTTGTTGGACACGGTGGCACACGTCTATAATCTCAGCACTTGGGAGGCTGAGGCAGGAGGATGACATGTCAAGCCAGCTTTGACTACACAAGTGAGTCTGGTCAACTGAGCATTATCTAGTGAGACCCCGACTGAAAACCCAGACCAAAACCAAAAGAGGAGTTGGTAAATTCACTTGGGGCATGTGTTATAGTATGTGTAATGTGTAGTCCTGTGTAACAGTAAATCAAGAACAAGGAATGCTACACGGAGTTACAGGATGGCCTCCCAGAGACCTTCCATCCCCACCTTGCCCTAGGCTACAAGTTAGAAAAGGCGGTCCTGTGTCCCTGAGTCTGGGTGTGGGATCCCCTGAGCACTGTTACTGGCAGGAGATACTGGTGCCCCTCTCCACTCCAGAGGGCTCTTCCCTAGGGAGGGGCTGCCCCCGAAGTCCAGGCAGCACCTTATCCATGGCTTACCTTGAAGATGGTGTTGTCTCCATCCTGACTGGGACCGTGCCTTGTAGCATGGCGCCAGGGGATATAGAAGAGTTTCTTTTCCCCGTTGACCCACTGGAGCCCTGGGTACTGGCAGCTGTTCACCTGGGCCACCAGCCAGGGCTTCAGCCTCACACGGCGGGGTGGTGTGGGAATCCCTGGGGCTGACTGGTTCATGGCAAAGGGCTCTGTGGGAGAAAGCAAAGCACAGCTCTGCAAATTGATAGGAAGACGCCCCGTGCCCTGGGTGGAGAGGCTGTGTGGCCGAGCTCCCCAGTCCATCTAGGTGTCTGAGGTCAAGGCTACCTCAGTTTCTTGTCACAGTTCACTCAACCTGTGATTTCTGTTAGGGGAGAAGGAAACCTCTGTGCTAATGGATGCTGTGGGCACATTCATACGATGGACCACCCCTTCTTGAACGCAATCAGTACCCAGCTACTGCTTCACTAGAAAAGTGTCCAGGTGTCTTATTGCCTGGGTCAAGCCACCCATCTCTGTGAAGTCACAGCACAGTCAAAGCTAGCTCGCCGGGCATGGAGGTGGGCTAGCAGGGGTGACAAGTACTTCTCTGGGGTTGGCTATTCCACCATGCCTTATCTGTTCCTGAATCTGCTCAGTTTTTCCCTCTGCAGCTTAACCAACTGCTTACCCCTGAAACTGCCCTTCCCCCTCCCTAACACATCCTCTAAACTAGACTCCTGTCTCAGGCTTCCAACACAAGCCAGCCTTAGACAGGAGCAGACCGTGTGAGAGGGGTTAGGGATGGGTTCATTTGCAGGACTTGGAGTTTTGGGCCTTTCGATCACTCGTAGTTCTAGTGTTTCTTCTCAGTTCTCTCAGGAATGAAGCTTTCTTCCCCCGTAACCTCTTTATAGAAATCCCACTAATCCAGTGACACCGGGTGCCCAGCTTACATGGTGTCACCCTGAAGCCGGCAATGGCCGTGTGTCTGGTGCCTGCTCCTTCCCTCACATCCATTCAGTGCTCCTGTTTACAGACCTGTGCCACACACAGTGGCAGGAAGTGCCCACCAAGGTCTAACAGCTTCCTGTTAAGCTTTGGTTTTCTAATGCTAAATACTGACCTGGTTGGCCTCCCAGAGGGGAGGAGATTCTTATGCTGCTGCCCCAAGTGATGCTATGTAGCCCTGACACCCACCGCCCAAGTTGTCCCCGATTGGTGAATAAAGATGCCTACAGTCAGAACTGAGCAGAAGGGAGGTAGGCAGAGTTTTGGTTCCCAGGCTGGGGGTCTGAGAAGGACCACGGGGGAGAAGAGAGAGAAGGTGGAGGAGAATATGCCAAGGGGTAGGTGAGTCGTGGAAACATGGCCATGAGGGCTGGCCAATTGGAGCAGCCAGGATGGAGCATGGTGGGTTTCCTGATGGGGAAGTAGACATATATATATAGCATAAAGGGTAGATATCTGCCCAGCTCCGGTACATTAAAGGATTGTTATAAATATAAGTTGAGGGTCTTACATCTGGGAACTGAATACTCAAAGGCAAGATCCCCAGCAGCAGTTTCCCATTGGAGGTAAGCACGGTGGCAGGCCACAGGCTCTGTCTCACTAGAATTAGGTCCACAGGACCCATGAAATGCTGGTGCCCTTCCCTCTACCTGCTCCTTCTCCTCCTGACAGAACCTACAACAAGACTAGGGCACCCTCTTGCCCATCTTCCCTCCCCGGAAGCTCTCTCCTTCCCTTGCCCATGTTCTTGACTTGAACTCTTGGACTGGAGTGGGGGTGGGGGAGTCAGAGACAGAGAAGAGGGAGGCCACTGTGCCAGCAGCTCCTAGGAAGACAGTCTCTCATTCAGCAGGTTAAAGAACAAAACTGAGCATGCTTACTTGGGTTTTGCAGCATGGAGCCTCAGTTTCCCCTGCAATTCCCCACCTAGCATCTTTTGGGTTGTGGCTGCTACATGCCACATCCAGGCTAGCAGAGCGTCTACAGACTGCAGAGCAGTGCGTACCTCAGCTGCCTGAGACCCACGGAGAGTAGCACCGGCTCTGGACAGAGAGGGTGGAAAGGCTCCCAGCCCTGCCCCCAAGCTTAAGAAGAGGTGGCTTAGTTCCTCTTTCCACACCAGCCTCCACCCTGACCGAAGGGAAATGAAAGTGGCCCTGCTAGGACAACTCAGAAATCTGACTCACTCACGGGGCTGACTTGTGGTCTGATGGAGGGAGGGGCACAGAGAAAACCCAGTCTCACAAACCCACCCCCAACCCCATCCTCTACAACACTTGGTCTCCCAAGCCTACTGATGACACCTATGTCGTTAGAGCGCCCAAGCAGCTTTGATCTTAGAATGGAGGGTGGTGTTGACCAGCAGCCAGCACACACACACACACACACACACACACACACACACACACACACACACACAGAGAGAGAGAGAGAGAGAGAGAGAGTGTGAGTGTGTGTGTGTGTGTGTGTGTGTGTGTGTGTGTGTCAGGCCCGCAGCCAGCCAAGAGTAGCATGGACAGGAAGAGCAGAAAGAAAACTCACTGCCCTGCTCTGTGCTTCAGGGACCGAGAGGGAGTCAAGGACCATTGTCCCTTTCTGTCTCAGCCTGATAATGATGAGTTAAATTCGGAGAAAGGTTTGGAAATTGTTGCTCTGGCCTCAGTGTTAGGAAGTGGCAGTCCTTTCCAATGGAGTAGTGACATAGAGAATGGACCCCCACAGCAAGTCAGGCTGCAACCAGACCGTGCGTTCATCTGGAGGCAGAAGGCTCTGCCTGCAGCTAGATCTGCAGAAGCTTCCCTGAGCCAGGACCAAATTCAGCATCCACCTCACAGAAGCTCCCTCCTGCCCAAAGAAAGGCTTAGCGATCTGAGTCAGATCCTAGGCCTGCCAGTTTTCAATTGCAGTGTCTAAACATGGCTGCTCTTTTCTGCATCTGGAGGTTTGGAGTAAGAGCAAGCGACACCCAGACTGAGATGTCTGGCTATGAGCCCTATAAAGGAAAAACGAACAGAGCCCCCACCATCTTCCATGTCAAAATGGGCATGGACTGCTGAAGACCTCAGGAAGCATCCCACATGTGATGAGGCATAGAAGGAACCCTTGAATCCCGGCTGGGATGGAGAATCCCCACCGCTCACCCCAGGGTCATGAAATCCCAGGAGAGGCTGCCTGGGCAGTCAGATCACTGAGAACTCTGGAGGGCTGGTGTGGAAATGCTGCCTTAATGGAGGTAATAGTACCAGAGCTTCAACCCACCCCCCACCCCCATTCCTGTCTCTCGGAGTTGTCTGGTTCTAAGCCCTACATCCAGATAAGGCAGCGGCAAAGGGTTACCTGCACTAGGCATGAGCATAAATCCCGCCCTCTCCAGGTGAGCGACACACCTGGGGCCCTGCCCCTTCGGAGCGCACACAGGCAGAGATTCTGGGGCAGCAGGTGCGGCAGGAAGAACCCTCTCTCGGCTTCCTCCCAGGGGCAGGTTGGGGGAAGGCCAGAGCGCAAGGGAAAGCCCCGAAGGACTTTTAGTTAATAGGAGTAGTCTCCTACCTACCTCTTCCCTAGTCTTTAGCCAGGAGCTTAGGGAGTAGGGACCGATACTATTACAGGTCCTCATGCGAGGGCCTTCATCTAGCCTTGGTCGGCCCGGCCCACATCCTTTCTGGTCCTGTTCACTTATCCCCACTTTGGAGTTCAGGCCAGGCCGATCCCTGCAGACTCCACCCGGGATATAACGCCGGCGGGGATGGTGGCGGTGGTAGTAGTGGTGGCAGCTGGGTCAGCCCCTGGAGTCACCGCAAGGAACTGGCTTAGTATCCGTCCCTGGTCCGCTCCTCTGGCCGGCGACCTGTCCGCCCTATTATGCCAAGAGGAGGCCAGGAAAACCCCCCACTTACACCCCTGCTACTGGGTACCCGCTCTGGGTCCTCTGGGGGTTCGAGAAACACCTAAGGTCTGGGAGACATCTGTACCGAGGTCGGATGCTAGCCTGGGACATCTCTCCGTCTGAGTCCGGCCAAACTACAAACACTTTCCCTTCACGCACAGATTCTTAGTTGTTTCCTTCTTAAGTGCAAGGGCAGGCCGTCAAGCATTACGCACCCCCTGCCCCGATTCTTCCCGACTGCTAAGAAAATTGGCGTCCCTTTTGAGCCACAAGCCAAGGAGCGTCGCCTCTATTTGACATCGTCTTCCCTTAAACTCTATTCCCACAGATTCCTGTCCTTGGCTTTAAGATCCTTGGGAGGGATGACTGCTTGAAACCTCAACCTCTTTAGTAGAAAAAGTGAGGTGTGGCCGGGAAGGAGGGCCGAGCTGTGCGCCAAAAGGGTCGGGGTCCGAGCCTCGCTTCTCAGTGGTCCTGTTCAGACTTCGACAAGGCACTTCGCATCCTTGACCCCGGCGAGGCGCAGGGAGGATGTCCACTGGGCCCTCGGGACTTTCCCCGCGCATGCGGAACGATGGCGGCCGGAGCGCAGCACTCCGAGCTGGCCCGGCGTGGAGCGCTTTGGAGACGTTCGCGCTGGCCCGGCGCTGCCTGCGACAATCGCCCACCACGGAGGAGCGGGATCCCGACCCCGCCGGCTCTGCTGGCAGGTGCCCCCGGCGCACAGGTCGCCGTGGGTCGGAGCGGTGGCTTGGCAGTAGCCCCGGACCGCTCCCACCGCCCTCGGGGCACGGGGCCCAACACAGCCCACAGCCCCGGGACCTACCTGTCTGCCGTGCGCCCGCGGGGAGCCTGGAGCCCCGGCCTGGCGCTGCGGCCGAGCTGAGCTCTCGCCGAGCTGCGCCGCCCGCGGGTCGCCCGGCCCCTCCCCTGCACTTCCGCATCGCGCCGCCCCCCGCCTGGGCAGCGCCCCCCGCCCCGCCCGCCTCGCCCCTCGCCGCCACCCCCGCGCCCCTGCACTGAGCGGTCCACCGCCCATCGCAAGGAGGCCCGGGGCCTCCGCGAGACCGCAGACGGCTCGGGGCCCCTCGCCGGGTTCCTTTGGGAGTCCAGAGAGACAGAGTCACCCATCACTCAGTCCCCAGACACCCTGTCCCCACCTAGTCCGTGCCTGCCTGGAGCTGGAAATCCGCTGCGTACCGGCGTCAATGGAGCCACACTCCAGGGCATTTTGAGGCGACCGAGAGCTCCCTTTCATCTTATCTTGGGCCACTCTGTCTCCTCAGCCTTAACACTAGCCCTCCAGATGGCTCCAACTCACCATGTGACTGCCAAGCCCACCTCTTCTTTCACCCCTACCTTCGCCCATGGTTTGGGTTTGCCCTTTGAGCGGGTTCCCTCCTCCACCACCACCACCACCACCCCCGGTTCCGTAAACAGGCCTTGCTGTCGATGCTGGCCTCAACTTTCACACGTCCTGTTCATGTAGGAACATTATTCACTGATTCCCACTCTGCAACTCTTGGGTCAGCATCAGATTATTTGATAGTCTAAGTGGTTTTTTCAGGAAGGTCTGCTCCTTGAGTCAGCTTCTGCTTTGGTATTATTTGTCGGTTTGGGGCGGGGTGGATATCAAGAGGCAACTTCCAGAGTCTTTCCAACTGACGTCCCCTTGTGATTTTAATGTCTAATTCCCACTGAAATTCAGCTTAGTCGGGGGCCTGTCCTGTCTTGCATGGTTCATGATATATAGTGATTCTCATTTTATTTATTTGTTACTGATGATGGAACCTAGCACCTTGCACATGCTAGGCAAGTGCTCCGCCATTAGGTATTTATCTGTTCTGCCCTATCATAATTGTGAAGGGTTATTGTGATTTTTTTTGTTGGATTTTAACTTTTTTAAGGGAAAAATTGTGTTGCCTGTGCTGGTCTCCAACTATTAGAATCAAACAATTTTCCTGACTCAGATGCCTTGAGTAGCTGAGATTTGCTGTGATATCATAGGCAGCTTAACTAAAGATTATATATATATATACATATATATGTATATATATATAATTTTTACCATCTTAATTCTTTTTAGTGATTTAATTTTTTATGTATATGAGTATTTTGTCTGCATGTATGTGCATCGTGAACATGCAGACCAGAAGAGAGCGTTGGATCCTCTGGAACTGAAGCTCCAGACTGTTGTGAGCGGGACATGCGGCTGCTGAGAACTGAACCCACGTCCTCTGCAAGAACAGCAGGTACTCTTAACCACTGAGCCATCTCTCCACTCCTAGAGATATTTTTAATAAATAAACATTCTGAATGAATTGCTAAATTAAAATTTTATTATTTTGCGTGTATATCATTGGGTGTACACATGCATGTGTAGGTCCACTTGTAGGAGTCAGTTCTCTCCTTCATATGCCTGGCTCAGGGGTTGAACTGAGGTTGTCAGGCTTGTCAACCATCTTGCTAGCCCCCCATTATTTCACTTTAGATAGCAAGTAAAATATATACATTGTAGATATGCTGTTTACCCTCTGCATTTTATAGCCTTGGGTTGCTATTAATTTAGTTGTATTAATTATAATTTTGCCTTCTTCCTTCACCTCTGCTGCCTTTCCACTTTCCAGGGATGTCTGGATTAGACGTCCATGAGTGACGAGGATTCAGCAGGTTTGTTTTGTCTTTCTTTCTCTCTGTATATCTCCCCCTCCTCTCATTGTAGCCTGAATATAAAATGGAAATATATTATTTGTATCTGCCGAGTACATCACCCTCTCACATGTGCTAGGCACTCTACCACTGAGCCTCACCTCCTTCTGTTTCATATTTTTTTTTAAATTTAAACCATGGGTGGATCCAGTCATGGTGGTGCATGTCTATACCGGGGCAACTGAGGCCTGAGCATGTTATAGGGTAAATGGGGCTCTGAAGAGATTCCACTCCATTCGGATCCTGTCTTCCCTGCCAAGGGGCCCCTTAGCCAAGAACTGCCCTGAGCCAGACACGAGTTTCTGGAGGAAGGGAAGGGGCGGCGCTCATTCAGTGAACAGAACTCCAGCTATTCCAAGAACGAAGGGGTCCTCTAGACTCCTGTGCACTGTCACGAGCAAAGGGGAAGTGAGGCCCCACTCTGATGCTTAAAATTAATCTCAGTTCCCCTTGCTCATTCAGGGCCCCGACAGGGTTCAGAAAGACTCCATAGTCCTAGGAGGCCATCAAGAGGCCCAGTGACTCCCCCACCAGTGACATGACCCTGTCACACATGAGCTTGTGATAAGAAGCACTTTTGTCGGCTTTGGGCAAAGCCAAGGTATGAGTAAAGGCACAGAGGGAGTTAAAGGAAGCCATGCCATCAGAGGGAACTGAAAGAAACCCAGTGTAAATGACAGTGACTTAAGCAGAAGCCAAGCACACTCTAGTCATCTCGAGGCCAGCCCACTTTAGATAGGGCCTGAGAAACTCCAACTGCCTTTGCTGCCCAACCCCATTGTCTCTGGCCTGGGCTTTGCAGGTCCTCTGGGCTGGCCTGTTTGTCTGGGAACTTGTGAGACCTCAGGCTGTGAATGGAATCCGGCATCAAATCCCAGGAATTGAGACATACGTGAGCTTTCCCTCAGTGATGTGAGATGGTCCCATCCCTGTCACTTACGGAGGATGTCAGATGCTCATCAAAGCACCCGCCAGGATGGAGGGATAAACAATCTATTCATCCCAAACTCACTGTGCTGGAGCTTCCAGTCTGTAGGGTGGGACGATTAGGTTCAACCCCTATCTGGTAGTAGGACTGGGTGAGCTTTGAGGGCCGCCACACAGGCAGCTTTGCCTGAATCTCAGTAGAGAACTCAGGCCCGAGGTAGCTCTGAAGAGAGTGCACGCCATTCAGATCCAATGTGACTCTCTGGCTTGGAACTTTCCAGTAGCTTTATGACCTGTGCTATGGACACTGCAGTCAGCTTCCTCTCTGTTTCTTACTGCTGCCTCCACAGCCTTCTGAGGTACTATTTGGAAGTCCCCCACTCGGCTAGAACTGTCACGTGGGCTTCTTGGACCTCAGGTCCTCACCTTTGCCAGCCCACACTCAGTCTCTCTTCCCACAACCTGGGGCTGAGGAAGCTGAGCAGACACCCACCGCCATCCCGGGCACCGGCTCTCTGCTTCTCTGTCTCACTAAAAAAAGAAAAGCTACTTCCCTTTCTCTTGCTGGTCACCTCTCCTCTCCGTGATGTCCTGAGTGGACTCCATTTTGACTTTATTCCTTTGTTTGGGCCTTGATCAAGCTGGCCCTAAGCCTTCAGGAATGCCCTCCCCCCCAAACCCAAACTCCAGCAATTCCCGACATCTTGTACCTTCTCCCTATTTAAACCCCAGACCTAGGGGTTTCACTAGGGCCTGCCTTTCTCATCATTGCCTTCAAACAGCTGAGGTGCAGATGTCTAACTTTCCTTGAGATTCATCTCTATCGCACTCCCTTGGGTCTGCCTTGGTATTAGCGCCCTCTCCACCTTTGGCCTGGTTAGAAAGGTGGCCGACTCTGCTGGGTTAGATGGCCACACCTCCCACACTCCCTGAATTTGGGTTTAGAATCTTCTAAACTCAGCAGAAACATTGCCCCAAACAACTTCCCTCCCCATTGCTGGACTCTGTCCTTGAAGGGCCAGGGCCTGCCCGTTGCCACCAGTCTAGCCTAGCACTGTGGCTCACAAAGCAGGCATTTGGCAAGGAGGAAAAGGAAAAAGAAATCTGACTGTAAAATTGGACTTTGGGGATTCCGGCAGTGTTCTTGGGTTGTCCCCACAAGAACAAGCTGAGGGTCTCCTCAGAGTGAAAAAAGCAAGGAACCCAGGAGCTAAAGGCCCCTGAGGAGGCTCACAGGCCAGACCCACTCCTTTCTTGCTTACAAGGAAGAGGAGGGTGCCAGGCCTCACTAGAGTGGACCTAGAGTTGACTTCTTTGAAGGCCAGTGTCCTGCATCCTCGGTGATCTCTACAGTTCTCCAAGCTAAGACCCTAATGCCCAGCCAATCTGTGGTGTTGGGAACACTAGAACCATGAAGGAGCTGAAGGGTCCAGAGACTATGGAGACCTTCTGCCCATATGGCTGCTCCCTGTTTCCCAGGTCTCTCTTCCTCACTGGCACTTCCAAAGCCACAGAGAGGCTAACGTGCCTTGATGCTTGGCCAGGAACCATCTCTTGGTGATGGAGGTACAGGGAGGACGGGAAGAAGAGGCACACGCTCAGGCCTCTTCCAGGAGCTTCTGTATCAGCCCAGAACTCTACAGAGCTTTGCTGTGCTGTAGCAGATTCTAGGAGTGCCCAGGACTAGGCACAGGGACCTGGGCAAGCATCCTGAATCCACTCGGGGTCTTGGCAAGCCTACTCCATCCTGGGTACCTGATGCAGGGTGAGCAGAGCAACAGCGTAGAAGGGAGGACCCTGGCACACAACAGCCATGAACCACCCAACGTGGGCGTGATACAGCCACTCTCCCCCACCCCCTCACTAGGGGACGGGCGAGGAGGACAATGGTGTAATCAGATGCTGGGTTTTGAAGTCAACTGAACCTCCAGTGACATTTTATCACTTTGGAGTCAAACAGGTACAAGATCACACTGAGCTCTCGATATATGCAGACACGTTAAGCACATCTGACATCTTAATGTGTTCGACTGCAGTCACTAGGTGGTGGAGGTTACTTGTGCCCCCACTTACCGAAGAGGTAATCTGAGTTCCTTGCTAATTAACTCCATGAATTTTGACACCCTCCCCAGCTTATGTCTATGTGTAGGGGGTTACATTTTATTTATGCATTTATTTTAAACTAATCTGATGATTTTTTTTGAACCTAACAGTAGATTTTATTTTATTTATTTGGGGGATGGGGGCGTGAGGAGAAAGTCTCACTCTGTAGCCAGATCTAGCTATGTAGACCAGATTAACCTCAAATTCACAGAAATTTGCCTCCCTCTACTTCCTGAATGTTGGGATTAAAGGCGTGCGCCACTACTCAGATTATTTTTTGTTTTTTTTAAGAAAGGGTTTCTCTACATGGCCTTGGCTATCCTGAAACTTACTATTGTAAACCTCACTGGCTTTGAACTCATCACGATCTGCCTGCCTCTGCCTTCTGAGCACTAGGATTAAAGGCATGCACCTAGCCAGAATTTTAGCCAGAATTTTAAACTTTATTTACTGTGTGTTGAATATGCATATGTGTGTGCAAGTGTGCATATGAGTGTGTGTGCATGTGGGTGTGAATGTGGATAAATGTGAGTGTGTGTATGTGAATGAGAGTGTTTACTGTATATGAGTGTGTGTATGAGTGTGTTTATGAGTGTGTGCATGTTATGTGTACGTGTATGTGTGTATGTGGGTTTGTGGGTAAGTGTGAATGTGTGTTTGAGTGTGTGAATGGGGTTGTGAGTGTGTATGAGTGTGTATGTGTGTATGAGTGTGTGTGTGAGTGTGTGTGAATGAGAGTGTGAGTGTGTATGAGTGTGTGTATGTGGGTAAGTGTGAGTGTGTGTATGAGTGTGTGTGAATGGGGGTGTGGGTGTATATGGTGTGTGTGAATGAGTGTGTGTGTTGATGTGTGCATGTGGGTATGTGAGTGTGTGTGTGTGAATGGGTGTGAGTGTGTATGGGTGTGTGCATGTGGTGTGTGGTGTGTGTGTGTAGGTGTGTGTGTGTGGGTGTGTGTGTGTGTGTGTGTGTGTGTGTGTGTGTGTGGTGTGGTGTGTGTGTGTGAGTGTGTGCATGTGTATGAGTGTGTGTGAGTGTGTGTGAATGGGGGTGTGAGTGTGTGAGGTGTGTGTGAATAAGGGTGTGTGTGTATGAGTGTGTGAATGGGGGGTGAGTGTATGTGTGTGTGTGTGTGTGTGAGTGTGTGAATGGGGGTGTGGTGTGTATGGGTGTGTGTATGTGGTGGTGTGTGTGTGTGGTGTGTGTGGGTGGTGTGTGGGGTGGGGTGTGGGGGGGTGTGTGGGTGTGTGTGTGTGTATGTACATGGGGAACTGTAGGTGTGCTGGGTGCTCTTGTCAGACATCTTTTAGGACCTAGCTCTCTTCTTGCAGCATGGAGGATTCCAGGCATCTTACTCAGGTCCCACTCGCTGCACAAGTGTATGCTGGGATTTCTAGCTCAGTTCCTCACGCTTGTGCAAGTATTTTTACCTCCTGATGTCCTTCGATATACTCTCCCCCCTTCTTATGGTGTTAGGGACAAAAACCCAGGGCCTATCACTGGCTAGACGCCCCTGAGCTCAATCTCCTACTCCACCCACCCTGTGCATTCTCATTACTGCCCGTGATGACCGCTGCTTGTAGAAATGGTACCCAGACCTCTGTCCTTGTCTCCCAATGTCAAGATGTCCTCTCTGAGATCATGCCTCTGCACCTAAGTCTCCCCCTCTAGTATTGTGGATCAAACCCAGGGCTTTGTGTGTGATAGGCAAGCACTCTACCACTAAGCTAAACCTTTGGCCCTCAAAGTGTTCCCCTCCATAGCTGTATTAAGGACCCTCCAATGACTTCAACTTAACTAATTAAGTGTGCAGTGACTCTCTCTCCAAAGATGGTCATGCTCTGAAGCACTAGAGGTTAGAACTTCAACAGACGAATTTGGGGAACTGGAGTACAAACCAACCTGTGACAACATTTCACACATCCTGCTCTCACTGAACCTGAGGCCATATTTCATTCTCATGCACAGAGCAGGTGTCTGCTTGCTCTTCACCTGAACGCTCTGAAAGAGGAGGTGGTTACCGCGGGTGCAGAGAGCAACCAGGAAATGAAACACTGGGATCTAAAGTCAATGCACTAAAGTCAACTGCACGACAGTGTCTTCTGTCACGCAGTCGGGTGATGCTCGCTGCTTGGCATTAGCTTTGGTTCAGTCTCTCTGCATCTCAGAGTTTTCATGCAAAGTGGACGTGATACACTGTCAGCAACAAAACACACTGCTTGGGATGAAGGCTGGCCGGCCCAGGGCCTTGCACGCAGGGCGTGTGGCAGGAATAAACACAACTGCACTCATTCCATGAGGCAGGTTCCACGTTCTGTTGGTTCTCAGCTGCTTTAGTGACCACCCATCCTGGCTGTCCTAGTCAGTGTTCTATTGCAGTAAAGAGACACCATGAGCACTGGGGCTGGCTTACAGTTAAGAGTTTAGTCCAGGGGCTGGAGAGATGGCTCAGCGGTTAAGAGCACTGACTGCTCTTCCTGAGGTCCTAAGTTCAATTCCCAGCAACCACATGGTGGCTCACAACCATCTGTAATAGGATCCGATGCCCTCTTCTGGTGTGTCTGAAGACAGCGACAGTGTACTCATATAGATAAAATAAATAAATCTTTAAAAAAAAAAAAAGAGTTTAGTCCACTGTTATCATACCAGAAAGAATGGCAGAGTCCAGGCAGACAGACACGGTGGTGGAGAGGTAGTTGAGAGTTCTACATCTTGACCAGTATGCAGCAGGAAGGGAGAGACCCGGCGTCTGTCTTGAGCATCTAAGACCTCAAAGTCCCACCCTCAGTGACACATTTCCTCTAAAAGGACACACCTACTCCAACAAGGCCACACCTACTGATAGTGCCACTCCCTGTGGGCCTATGGGGCCTATTCAAACCACCATGCTGGCCATATGCCCTGAGCAGGTGGAACCCAGAGTGTAGATGCCTCCTGACCCCCAGGACAGACAGGCTGCCCCTGAGATGCCCCCAATTTTTGCTTTCCTTTCCCTTCCCTCAGCCATATGTCTCTCTGTGTGTGTATGTGTAATATATACATGTGTGCATATAATATATATATATATATATATATATATATATATATGAGAGAGAGAGAGTGCAGAGTGAGTCAGCTGTGCAGCTTCCTTGCCCACATTTGGACCCTAATATTCTGTGTGCATCAGAGGTGGCTTCGTGCCCTTGAGATGCTTGAAGCAAGCAGCTGCCTTAGCTAGAAAGAGACCCTTGGGAAACCAAGGAAGTACAAAGAGTGTGCCAGGGAGCGTGGGCTTGGCTGGTCTCAGAGGAATGGTCAGAAGTGACGGGAGCAGTCCTGTGTCTTCACTGAGATGTTCCTCTTAAACCCTCTCTCTCTCTCTCTCTCTCTCTCTCTCTCTCTCTCTCTCTCTCTCTCTCTCTCTCTCTCTCTCTCTCTCTCAGAACTCTAGTTGAATTTGACTGTAAGTAAACTAAAAATAACAGTTTCATGTATCCCAGGCTGGCTCAGACGTGTCTGTTTCTGGTTGCTAAGAATGGTGATGGGTCCCACCATCCCTGGCTTGGGGCCGGCAAACCCAGGTCTTCATGCGAGTTGGGCGAACGCGCCACTGAGCTGCCACAGCCTCATCCCTAAAGATGGAGTTTGAAGGAATTTAAGTCGGGCAATATTTAAGCACACACTTGTACTTCCAGCATTTGGGAGATAAAGGCCAAAACCAAAGCCAAGGTTTGGCTGCATGAGACCCTGCCTCAAAAAGAAAAGAAGGAAAAGGAGGAAGAAGAGGGAGGAGGAGGAGGGAAGTTTAAAAAGATGAAAATAATTCTACCTGGCTTCTCTGTATTAGGCCCCAACTTGTCTCCCCATGACTCCCTCCTCCAGGATTCCCAGGACTCTTGAATGTTCAGCTTTAGCCAAGCTGAGGTCTTAGAAGGACATGGGTGACATTGAACAGAGGTTAGCTTTGTAAAGGGGACATCCACAAAGGCATGACCAGGGAAACAAAAGGCATTTTGGAGATGCCACCAGCGTGAGACAGCCCTCCCTCAGAAAGGCTGCCCTCGGGAGCTGGGCTATACCAGGTGTGGGCAGAAAAAAGGATCCCTACGATCCCTACGTGCTCCCTTCTTTTGAGTTCCTAACTCTTGCCAGACCTTGAACCCACAGAGCACCTTGTCATACAGGCCAGGTGACTACCTGTTTTGAGTAAGAGTAAGGCAGGAAAGGTCATAGGATAGCACAGGAAGGGGTGTCAGATAGAGAAGCTGAAACCACACAGGGAGATGCCCTTAAGACCCATGGTTACCCCAAGTTTCACCCCACCAAAGCCAAAGATGCCAGCTTTTTGCAGGCTAGGAGTCCCTGACTGGATGATAAGGTTGTGAGTGGGTGAAAGCTGCTGATTCTCGAAGGCTCTAAGAACCAGGTGAGTAGTTTCCCAGGATTCCCAGCCTTTCAGGTCATCAGGGACACTTTTCTGAGGACTCACTTCTGGGTCACATATAAATTGTGGACACGAGAAGGGATCAGGGTGGAATGGGGACCAGGACACCTGGATCAGTTGCTTATCTGTTTCTATGCAATTCGAGGGCATAGTTGGTCATGGTGGGGAAGGTGTAGCCGTTTCAAGTGACTGCGATCTCACTGCATCTGCAGGCAGTGGGCAGAGAGAAATGAATGCCTGTGGGCCCTCATTGCCCGTTTTTATTTAGTCTGGGAACCCAGCACATGGGATGATGCCCCCACATTTGGGGCAGATCTTCCCTCCTTAGTTAAGCCTCTCCGGAAACACCGCCATACATACATCTGGAGATATGCTTCTAAATCCAATCAATTTAACAATAAAGATGGGCCACCACAGTACCCCTGCTGGACCCTGAGGAACCTGCAAGCCCTTCCTGGACACCTCCCCAAGGGATGGGTCCCTGAGAATTGCCTTCTCCATCTGGGCTACTCAGGGATACAGACTGAGTTTCTGGGACACAGTTGGGTGTCAGCTCCTCAGGAGATGGGAGGGACAGCTGTGTGCAGAACTATTGATCCGTGGTTAGAGTGGTGCGCATGTGCAAGGCAGCGGCTGAATTCCTTCGTGCACGCGCCCCCTGCTGGGAAGAGCTGGGAATGACCAGAAGTATTTTCAGGCTGCCATGGAGACAGAGCTGGTTGGCAGCGGGTCTGACTGAGACTGACTTGTCTCCTGCCCGTGGTGGGATAGAGATGGAATTGGCACAGTGATGGCACCACCACAAGCCCTTGTCTGCTTGTAAGTCACACCTCTAAACCCATCTTCAAGGGTTTGAAACTTTGAGGTCTGAGGGACAACCCTATGACTGAGGAACGGAATGGGAGGCAGAAGGCCTACATCTGGTCTACTCAAGAGTCTCTCAGACATTGCATCTTTTCCTCTACCTTGAACTAGACCTGGCGGGTAGCAACTTTGGTTACAAGGTTTAGGATTCCAGGGAGCCATACACCACTGAAATGAAGGGTAGGGGCTTAGGTGAGGGTTAAAAGACAGAGCTCTGATGAGTAAAGAATTCTTGGGGCTGGAGAGTGGCTTCAACAGCCTCTTCCAATCATGAGTTCAATTCCCCAACCACATGGTGGCTCACAACCATCTGTAAAGAGATCCCCCTCTTCTGGTGGTGTCTTATATATAATAAATAAATAAATCTTAAAAAAAAAAAAAAAATTCAGGTCTTCAACAGTTTTAATCTCAACGCACAGACCCGTGGTCTGCCCTACGTTCGTGGCCCGTCCTCTAGGGGGCCCCAGCTAGATCCTGTATTTTATGCCTTCGCAAAGGAGGAGCTCTGCTCCTACAACCTTATTGGTGCAAAACCCTTGATGGACAGCTCGGGGGCTCTTTCTGGTAGATGTTCCAGTGCAGGATAGCAGGCAGTAGTGGTGGTCACCAGGGGACCCTGACAGCAGCCATGCCACACATATTTCTAAGGGCATTGACACTATCCTGACTCCTACAGTCTGGAGTGATTGATTAGTGAGTGTGAGGCCCTACCGATCTCATCAAAGCTACAGCCCTGCATTACTAATGTGAGAATCTTAGTGTCTCAGGTCTATTTCCCGAGGACCTTTGGCCCAAGGATAGCTTGCCTAGTGGAGACAAGAAGGACTTAAAGTATACTGTCATCCCAGGGAAGTCACTGAGAGGATAATGTGACCCAATGCGGGTATGTTTAAGGCTTGGTCTCCAGGTAACGGTGTGAAGACGTGCCACTTTAAGGGCAAGGCCTGAGCTGGAGGAAGTATTAATTGATGGTGTCCTCTAATGAGCACATCTAGACCACGGCCCCTTCCACTCACCAGCCCGGTGGTGCACGGCTATAACCCCGTGCTCAGAAGGCAGAGGCAGCAGGCTTGAGGCAAGCCAGAGTCTAGCCCTGCCTCCACAGTGAGGTGAGCTCATCAAGAGAGTCGGAACATCCCGCTTAGATGAGGAAAAGGGCAAGGCTTTCACCACTTCTGTCAGCAGAAGTCTTAGTTAGGGAGGAAAAGATAAAACACTCCTTGTCTGCAGATAATGCAACTGTCTGTATTAAATATGAGACATTAAAAAAAAAACCAACTAGGGCTGGAGAGATGGCTCAGTGGTTAAGAGCACTGATTGCTCTTCTAGAGGTCCTGAGTTCAATTCCCCACAACCACATGGTGGCTCACAACCATTTGTAATGTGGTCCGATGCCTTCTGGTGTGTCTGAGGACAGCTACAGTGTACTCACATAAATCTTAAAAAACAAAACAAAACAAAACAAAACAAAAAACCCAAAAAACAAAAACTAGAACCGTAACTGCTCACAAGGCAGGATAGAAAGGCCAGGAAAATCATGTGGAAATGAGAGGGGCATGAAGATTCCCACCCCAGGAACCCGAGGAAGCCTTTGCCAGCAGCAGGGGGGAAATTCTGATACAATTAGCTATTACTTAAGGCTGTCTCCCTCCCCCAGCCATGAGCCTACCATTTTCTACGAATTTTACCGAAACTTCCCATTTACATGGAAAGGATGTGTCCAAAACCCCTTAAATAACCCTCGTGGCTTCTGACTTTACCTTATCAGGTCACAGTTCCAGCACGCCATCGCGTGTCTTTTATTCTGTGAGAAAGAGAAGGGGAAGAAGGTTTAGCTACCTTCTGAGATGTAGCTTGAGAGGGAGTTAATAACGTAGGTGGCCAGTGCTAAGACAGCTAACTATTTTAGTAGTGCATTCAAGTTACCTTAGAGTTAAAATCTGAACTGTTAGGTGAATATGGCTTTTTATTTTGTCATAATCACAGTGAAAAATGCAGATTCTAGATGCACTAGCCTATTCCAGGCACTCCATAGCACCACCTGGTGGTCACACAGTGGCATAGCCCAGATACAGAACATGGCCTCCAACACCAGAAGTCCCACTGAGTCACCCAGGAGGCATTGGAGAGTCGGGAGAGTGGGGCCTGAGGGCTGAGAACCGGAGAGTGGAGGGAGAAGATGAAAGTCGGCAGACAGCCACATTTCCGCCCCCCAGTCCCCTCCTGTAACCACTTAGCTGCTAACAGATTTAAATTCCAATGAGTCTCTAGTGCCCAGTCCCCAGGGAAAGAAATAGTGAGATGAACCACCAAGTCTGACAGCGGAGTTTAATCCCCTGGACCCATGTGATCAAAGGAGAAAACTGATCTCTAAAAGTTCTCTGACCTCCACATGTACAACATGGTGCATACTGTCCCCACCAATAAATAAATATTTTAAAAGAGGTGCAAGAGGGCTGGAGAGATTGCTCAGTGGTTGAGAGCACTGACTGCTCTTCCAGAGGTACTGAGTTCAATTCCCAGCAACTACATGGTGACTCACAACCATCTGCAATGGGATCTGATGCCCTCTTCTGGTGTGTCTGAAGAGAGTGACAGTGTACTCATACAAATAAAAAATAAGTAAATAAACTTAAAAAAAAAGTGGGGAAAAGAAGAGGAAGAAGACAAAAGAGGACAGAAGAGGAAGAAGAGGACAGACAGACATTCAGACAGACAGACAGGAGACTAGGCGGGCAGTTGCCTGGCTTCCTGGGCTGGTGAAGCTCTCTCCTTTGCTTTTAGAGTGGAAGGCTTGGAGATCACTGCCAGCTCTACAATATGCCCACCCACCAGGGCTGGCTATAATGTAACTTTCAGCAAAACTATATTGTTCTCTCACAGAAGCAAGCAAAACAAAACAAGCAAAAACCCAAAACAAACAAACAAACAAACAAA
>NC_046159.1:110056854-110071854 GCF_011064425.1 Rattus rattus
GTTTCCATAACCCTATGAGGTGGAAGAAAAGTCACCGGGACCGCCTAGAGGATGAGCGGCCCAAAAGGGCAGGGGCATGGATGGTCCTGGTCACCCGCCCCCCACCCAACTTCCTGCAGAGCTTAGAACACAACTATGGGTCAGGATCCTCAGGGGCACCGGGGGTGAGAAGTCCCAGGTGGGGTAGGGGAGCTGGCACCAAGGGGCGGAGAACCGCTGAGCCCTCCCTGAACAAAGACTGGGTGGGCGGCGGCTTGAGTCTCCGCACCCCGCCTCCCTCAGCGCCTCAGAGCACAGACTTACAGCGAGGCGGGTCGAGCGAGCATGGCGGGGGCTCGGGCGGCGCTGCTCCTGCTGCTGCTCCTGCACCTCTGGAACCTGGCGCTGGCCGCGCGGGGTGAGTCGGGGCCTCCTGGGTGTGCCCCAACTTCTCGCTCAGCCCAGCAGACCGTCGGACCGGGCCGGACCACTTCTCCAGCACCGCCTGGGCTGCGTGTCCCCAGGCGGCCTTGGTGCCCTCTCTTCGTCCTCCCCGTCGGTGGGCGAGCAGGGTGGGGTCAGGGCGGCTAGACAAGGGTTGCTGAACTGGGCCAGGTCCTCCTGCGGTCCCTGCCAAGGAGTCCTGAGCAGCGGTGAAGCAGAGACTATCCTGGCATCTGGGTATCTGAAGTTAATTATTTGTATTGAGGAGAGGGGGAGGGGGAGGGGGAGCGCTGTCTGTGGGAACTGACTTCGTCCTCTCAGGCTACAAGTCTTGGGGCTTGCACGAATGAATGGTCTTTGCAGGAGCAGGTAGGAGGAGGGTAATGGGGAACCCGAAGACAGTTTTTGGGGAGTAACCACGCTCGTACCCCTTCCAAGATTTTTTTTTTTTTTTTCAGATTTTCCAGGAAAAGGATTGAGCCTGTTTTCAGCTGGGGGATCCCAGAGGACTCCTCTGACCCCCTCTGTTGGGTCTGCTTAAGCAAAACCGGAGGAGCTAGTTGGGTGCTGGGGAGTAGGGTAGCTAGAGGATGGTCACACTTGGGTGAGGGGTTTCAGATACTGAGATCCTGTCCATGAGCGTCATCCTTGTTCATGGAAGTTGGGTGGAGGGACCATGTCAAGACAGTGCCGAGTTGGGAGGTTGAGGGTGGGGGGGACCTACAGACAACTGAGGGAAACCAGAGATTGGTAGGAACTAAGAGGGATACAGAGTAGTGCTGAGCTGCAGATTTTTGCCTTGAGTAACTGAATTGGGGTGGGATTCACTGAGCCATGGAAATTGGGCTGGGATGCCCCCCTCTTCGTGGTGGCAGTACAAAGGAAAGAGTAGGTGACATCTCCCTGCCTCCAGGCCTAGTGCCCCTGGAAGAAAGACTTTCAGTCACTCCATCTTGTCCTGATTGAGTTGCCACTGTGGGAAAGAAAGGCCAGCCATCTCCTTCAGCCCCTTTCTTGGTCACCACCTCTGGGAAGCCTCCCACTCCCTAGATGTCTGTGGAAAGTGCCCTCACCTCTACCTTCCTGACTTGGGAGTGGACATAGGGGAAGGGGAGGCCCCACCCCAGGCCTAAGCTCAGAGGCACAGCTTCCTTGCTGAACTTAATGGTATCTAGCGCCAGGGACAGGCTGTCTTCACTGAGGCCTTGCCAGCGCACCACAGCTGGGTTCTGCCTTCCAGAGCCCATTCCATCCAACATGCGGGTTCCTGGCTTCTGCCACATGCCCGTAAGCAACAGGGTGGGAAGAGTACCTTTCCCAAGGCAGTTCCTTTACTGACAGGCATAGATGAGTGGACACGCGTGTACGTACACACCCAGTTTGCTCCAACATCCTCGTCTTCATATCAGCCTGTGCTGTCTCTTGTTTCTAGCATAACATCTCAGATCTCCGAGCTATCTCTGACCCACAGTGGATGGATGGTCCGAGCACCCTACCTCCATGACTAAAGTTCCCCACTGTTAGAGCCAGTTGCAGGGGCGCCTGGGTTGGGATACTGCCATGTCCCCTTTGGGAAATTGGTGTAGGCTACTTCAGTGCTCTCAGGGCTTCTGCCTTCTCTCATTTCTGTGTTGTCATGGTATTCCTGCCTCCTTGCTTCCCCTTCAGCACCTTCATAGACCATGTCTCCTCCCCTGGAGCAGTAGGTGGAGAGGACAAAGCACAGGATGACCCTTGACCCCTGGATGTTTCAGAGGACAGAACCTTACCAGCCTCTGCCTGTAGGCCAAGCTGGGTTCTTGTGCCCTTCAGGTGGAGAGGTCTCCAAAGGGCAGCCTAGACTTGCTGATGTCCTTGAGTCTCAGCAGCAGGCCCCCTCCCACTCCTTGGTCCCTGGTAAGACCCAACAGCAGCAGTTATGTCCCCTGGAGGAGAGGCTGGAACGGCTGGAGGCAGACGTGACTTACCTCAGAAAGCAGGTACTGTCGGGACGGGATGGGGTAGGGTGGCCTTTGTATATGGGAGAGGGAGAGGGGCTTGAGTTTGGAGGCTCTGAAGACACTAAAATAGAGGTGTTCATTGTTTGTTTTGTTTGAGACAAGGTCTCTCTACATACATACCCCTGTCTGTCCTGGAATTTACTATGTACACCAAGCTAGCCTTGAACTCAGAGATCCCCCTACCCCTGTCCCAAGTTCTGGAATTAAAGGCACTGCACCAACCTTCGTTGCTATTTTATTTTTAAGATTTATTTTTCTTTTATGTGTATGGGTGTGTGTGTGTGTGTGTGTGTGTGTGTGTGTGTGTGTGTGTGTGTGTGTATGCATAACATGTGTGTGCCCTGCTGCTTTTCAAGGCCAGAAGAGGGTGTTGAGGCTCTTGGAACTGGAGTTGCAGACTGTTACTAACCACCTTGTGGGTGCTGGGAAGGAGACCAGGTCCTCTGAAGGAGCAGTTGATCTCAACCACCAAGCCCTTGTTCTGTGTGCTTATTGTTCCGATGGTGCTTGAGAGTGAACCCAGGTCCTCAAATGCTAGGCAAGGACTGTACCACTAAGTATATCTCCCCAGCCCTGAGAATTTTGTTGTGAAAACACAGAGAGGCTCTTATGCAGAGCCTCCAGGTTTACATAGTCTTTTGTGGACTTGGCAAAGAATGGAATAGCGCCAAGCATAGGGCACAACTAGGAAAGAGTATGGCCCGGTAATAAATGTATTTAAAAGCCAGGCAGAAGAATGCATGCCTGTAATACCAACCAGCACCTGAAAGACTGAGGCAGGAGGATTGGCATGAGTTTAAGATCAGACAAGTAACCACCAGCCAGGGTTTACTCCCTACTCTAAATACTCTGTAATTATTGGAGCCTGGAACAAGTCCTGAAATTCTATGGTCAAGGAATAGTTTTATCGTCTCTAAAACATGCTGACCATTGGGCGCCCACCTCTGCTCAGAAACCCTTCTTATCCTGCCTCAGTTTCTCTGTCTCAATCCATGTGAAAACTGTCCATGAAGGAAGCTGAGCTGAGCCTTCCACCCCACCCCCCTTGCTTTCCTCAGAACAGGGACCTGCAAGCCAGGCTGCTGCAGCTGGAGTCCTGCGAGTGCTGCTCAACCTCCCCCCAGTGCTGGGGGCCAGGTCACCCCTGTCCTGAAGGAGCTCGCTGGGAGCCTGATGCCTGCACGGCCTGCGTGTGCCGTGATGGGACCACGCACTGTGGCCCCCAGCCCAACCTGCCCCACTGCCGTGGTCAGTATCCTCCCATCCCCCCACCATGCCTATTTGGGGGCCTGGAGAAGGCTCTAGGGTCTCGAGTGACATCGCTGTCTCCAACTCAGGCTGCAGCCACAATGGGCAGTCTTATGGTCATGGGGAGACCTTCTCCCCAGATGCTTGTACCACCTGCCGCTGTCTGGTGAGTGCTTGAGACCCACCTGGATATCCTACATCTGCCGCTGTCACCTGTCTGCCTCTTTCTAACCACCTGTCACTGACACGCTGTACTAGCTGTGTTGTGGAGTCTATCTGCCCATTCTGCCGAGACTTTCGTCTATGACCTTGGGATTCCAACAGGTTCTACTTTCCGGAGCTCAGTCTCCACAAACTTGTTGGGCTCCAAAGCTTTTTCGTGGGATTGTACCAGAAGGAGGGATGCTTAGGAGGCCTCCATGCTCAGGGACAGAGGTGGGGAGACACGAGGCAGGAGTCCATCTAACAAGGCCAGAAGAGACTGCAGTCATCAGTCTGGATTTCCTTCTGCAGGCTGTGGGGCTACTGAAGTCCAAAAGAGCTGGAGTGCGGCATGCTTAAAAAAGAGTGTTAGGAACAGCGGCCTGGTGTGGAATAGACACAGAGACCAGTTGGGAGGCTGCTTTAGCTCTTGCCGAAGCACAGGGCCAGAGAGGCAGTGGGGGGCTGCAAGCAGGGTCTGTTTCACAGAACGGGTGATCCACCAGTGGGATCTACTCATAGATCAATCCCGTGGAATAACAATCAGACTAGGGAAGCTGGAAGGCAGGGATGTCAGTGACTTGCAGAGAGCTGGGTGAGGGAAGGCGGTGGCTCTGAGAGGGCTTTTTGTTTGAGTCAGAGTCTCATTATCTAGCCCTGACTGGCCTAGAACTTACTGTGACCTCAAACTCACAGATGTCTTCCTGCCTCTGTCTCCCGAGTTCATTTCTTAGTTAGGTTTTGCAAAATCTGAACTTCAAATAACATGCAATTTTTAAAAAATTTATTAAGTATACCCACATAATAATTGGGACTTTTTTTTTTTTTTTTTGGTTCTTTTTTTCGGAGCTGGGGACCAAACTCAGGGCCTTGCGCTTCCTAGGCAAGCGCTCTACCACTGAGCTAAATCCCCAACCCCGGGACTTTTTTTTTTTAATACTATCTCATGCTACTGATACTGGCCTTGAAATTCAGATCCTCCGGTCTCTACCTTCCAAATGCTGGCATCCTAAGTGTCCACAACCGCGTTTTTTTGTTTGTTTGTTTGTTTGTTTGTTTTGTTTTGTTTTGTTTTGTTTTTACTTCTTGAGATACGATCTCACACTGTAGCCTGAATCTTACTGGGTAGACGGGTAAGAGAATTAGGGTCTAGCCTCTGCCACTGTTAATGCCCCCGTTGCTCTGCATTACCCCAGACCCAACCATGCCTCTGGTCACCTGGGTCTGGAACCTGCTAGACTTCTGAGGTCTGCAGAATACCCTGCTATGGACAGTAGGGGAGTTCAAGGGAAGGCTTGGTGTCTGCTCTGCAGGCAGGAGCTGTGCAGTGCCAGGGGCCTTCCTGCTCTGAGCTCAACTGTCTGGAGAGCTTCACCCCGCCTGGAGAATGCTGCCCCATCTGCCGGCCAGGTGACCTCCTGTTCTTTCCCCCTCATCCCCTCAGCCTCAGTGGGGCCACATCTACTTGAGGGGATGCATTCCCTGTGCTCTCTGGTGACCCCCTGTCATCCTTCCAGGCTGTGAGTACGAGGGGCAGCTTCACCAGGAAGGGACCAGCTTCCTGTCCACTTCCAACCCATGCCTCCAGTGTTCTTGCCTGGTGAGTTGCTGCAGCCTCTGCCCAGGCCCACTTTCCTGGATCCTCTCTGCCCCATCCTGCCATGTCAGTCAAGGTTAGCCCCGTACAGGCCTTCTGACCCTGGTGCCATTGAGGTTTCTCCCTCCATCCCTACTGGACACCTGCCCGCCTTGAACCCACTGGAGGTCACACCCAGGGGTGTTAAGGACGTTGTCCATTGTAGAGGAGCCTGGTTCGGTGTGTGCCTGTGAAGTGCCAGCCAAGCCCCTGCCCCAACCCAGTCCTGAGACCTGGACACTGCTGCCCAGTCTGCCAAGGTGAGATCCCACGACCCTTCCGTTTCTATGTTCATTGATTTAATGTGTATGGGTGTATATTGCATGCTGGTGCACCGCGTGTTGCCATGCCTGTGGAGCTAGGTGCCGAGGATCGAACTCGTGTCCTCTGGAGGAGAAGTCAGTGGTCTTAAACACTGAGTCATCCTTCTAGTCCCAGTGACACTTTTTTTTATAGCGTCCCCAGCAGGCTGTCACTATTTCTACTCCAGAGCCCTCCCTTCCAGACTGATGTTTGATCGGTGGGCGAGCAATGCTAGCCCAGCAGCACATTCTGGAGCTACAGAGCCTGAATTCAGAACTCCCCGCTGTCTCATAGTCAGTTCCATGTCTCTAGGTCATTGTGCCTTGGTTTCTCCACTTGTAGGGTGCATGGGATATACCTTCTGGTGTTGTATAATCAATAGCTATCATCTGCTCTGGGTGCCCAGACCCAGAACCCTCCCTCAGGGATTACCACTAGATGGTGCCCCTGAGTCACATCCACACTATAAAGGCACAGCCAAGAGGCAGAAGCAGGGACCAGGTACTGCGGAACCTAAGGGGAAGGAGACCAAGTCCTACAGAAGGAAGGCATTCCAGGGAGATCCTGGCTGGAGTGGCACTGGATAAATAACAGTTAGCTTTGGCGGGGGGTGGGGCATAAATGAGGCAGGAGTGTTTGGGAAGAGGATTGCATGTTCAAAGGCTTGGACTGGCCTGCGGGTCCATGTGTTAGGAGGGTCCTATCATAGGTAGGACTGGCCAATGCTTAGTGGGAGAAGTGAGGAGCAGCCACCACAGTGGGGCGAGTGGGTGCTGTGCTGTGTAGGACCGCATGGAAGATCAGGCTGAGGAGCCGTGAGGACCTTACCCTGCCTGGAGCATTGAGGGTCCCTGAGAGTCAGAGGTAGGAGCATGAGAGGAGCATGAAGAGGAAGGCAAGATGGGGCCCAAGATAATCCCCGTTAGGCCTGTTCTCTGTCCCTAGCCCCCGGCTGCACAGAAGGTCACTCTCACAGGGACCATGGCCAAGAGTGGACCACTCCTGGAGACCCCTGCCGCATCTGCCAGTGCCTGGTGAGTCCTGGGGCTGCCGTTAGACTGCCCCTTACCCTGTCCTGCCACCAGGCCTGCTGGATTCTTCATTTCATTCCATGGGCCACATCTGCGGGTACTGAAAGGAGACAGAGATACAGTCGACTGCTTTGTGGGCTCTGTGAGTGTGTGACCTGCCTGGCTCGCCCATTTGCCCACTCTATTCAGCAGGCTGGTAATCTTGGCTCACAAAGCTCATGGATTCATGGAGAGCCAAAAGGACAGGAGACCCTGGGTGACCAGAACTCCAGGGGGTGAGGACTACAGTCAGGCTATCCACTCTCGTAACACTGGATCCCTTAAGATGTGGCTGGCCAGAACTGTTATGGGCTACATGTGGTGGCAAATGCCTTTGATCTCAGCATTTAGGAGGCAGAGATAAGAAATTCATGAATTTGTGTAGCCTGAGCTGCATAGTAACCCCCCCCCATAAAAAGGTATATACTGAATGTGGTTATACATGTCTAATGCCAAAGCAGGAAGACCATGAATATGAGGACAGTATGGGTTACAAAGTGAGACCTTGTCACGCCATCTTCCCTCAAAACAAACAAAAGAGGCATTAGGATAAAAAGGAACCAAAAACATCTTACTAATATTCTGTGTCTGTTGCATGTGGAAATAATATTTCATGTGTGATAGATAAATTACAATGCTAAGTTTGAACTTTCTGTTTCCTCTTCCGCTTCAAAAGTTGACCTTGAAAAACATTTACAGGGCTTGCGTGTGTTTCAGTAAGAGTACAAGATACCCTGCAGTGCCATGCGGCCCCGTGGGTCCCGGCGCTGGGCGGGATAAAAGGTTTAGGCACAACATGCGTGGCCTGTGTTATCTCGTCCTTCAGCAGCCTGGCCGTAGGACTGCCTGCCTGGGGTGGTGTTCACCTAGGCCTTGAAGTGTGAGTGCAGAGGGGGACGCAGGGAAGGATATGGGGTTGTGGAACCGGCTTCCTGAGATAGACACCCACCCCCTACTCTCAACCTCACAAGCCTATGAGCAAAAGACTGCTATTGCCTTTTGTTTTCAGATAGGTAAACTGAGTCACGGATAGCTAAGTAACATGCTAGGCTGTACCTCTGTGCTAGTTTCCCGAGGCCTCTGTAACTAAGGACCACAGAGTAAGTGGCTTGAAATAATACGAACACAGGCCACGGTTCTGGAAGTCAGAAGTTACCCAAGGGCCGGGAGGTTTGGTTGGCTTAGAGAGAGGCTGTGCCTTCCTGACTACTGGTCATTGTCAGCATTCTTTGACTTCTGTAGCATCCACATATTTTTTTTCACATTTTTTAAGGTTTTATTTTCATGTTTCATTTATAGATTTTTTTTGAAAGACAGAACCTCACTATATAGACCAGACTGGCCTTGACCTCACAGAGATCTGCCTGCCTTTGTCTCCCAAGTGTTGGAGTTAAAGCTGTGTGCCCCTACGGCTGGCCTCGATTTTCTTCTTCTCTTTTTGTAAATATACTTCTTACATTAAAAAAAAAGATTTATTTATTTTATGTGAGTACACAGTCGCTGTCTTCAGACACACCAGAAGAGGGCAATGGATCCCATTACAGATGGTCATGAGCCTCCATGTGGTTGCTGGGAACTGAACTCAGGACCTCCAGAAGAGCAGTCAGTGCTCTTAACCGCTGAGCCATCTCTCCAGTGCCTTTCTTTTCTTTTTTAAAATTAGGTAAATATCCGTGTGTCTGAGTGTGGGTTTGTGCCTGTGAGTGCATTTCCCATGGAGACTGGTGACAACTGGATCTCTGGAGCTGGAGCTCCAGGTGGCTGGGTCTGCCTGCTCCCGCTGCATTAGCAGTAAAGCACTCTTAACTGCAGAGCCATCCCTCGAGCATCGGAATCTGAGTTCATCTTGTGACACCCTCCGCACGAGTGTGTCTGAACCTGACTTTCTCATAGGAACACTAACTCATGCTGGATTAGGAGGACACCTAGTCCAGTGATACCCCACTAACCTACTGTATCTTCAACACTGTTTTCCAAAGAGATCACATTCCGGGGCGCCAGAGGCAGCCGTTTCAACCTACAAATCTGGAGGGATGTATTTCATTCCATACAAACACCCAGGGAGTGTATGGCTGGGAGTCTAATGTCATTTCTCTTTCTTGACTGAACTCTGGGGGCCGGGGGGGTCTCTCCTTTGCCTACCCTTGCCAGGAGGGGCACATCCAGTGCCGCCAGCAGGAGTGTGCCAGCCTGTGTCCATACCCTGCCAGGCCCCTTCCGGGTACCTGCTGCCCGGTGTGTGATGGTGAGTCGGGAGTGGGATAGAGTCTCTAGAGAGGCCCGATGTGCTGGGGGCTGGCAGTGAGTTTCCCCTGATGAGAATCGGAGTACCTTTCTCCAACAGGCTGTTTCCTAAACGGGCGGGAACACAGCAGTGGGGAGCCCGTGGGCTCCCAGGACCCCTGCTCCAGCTGCCGCTGTGCTGTGAGTATGGCTGCCTGGCAGGGAGGGCCTGGCTTCAGGACCTGCCTGCTTCCTGCTGACTGGGCCCTGTTGGCAGAATGGGAGTGTCCAGTGTGAGCCTCTGCCCTGCCCGCCTGCACCCTGCAGATATCCGGGCAGGATGCCCGGGCAATGCTGCCCTGTCTGTGATGGTGAGTGGGGGCAGGGTCACCATTCACCATTCAGGGGGCAGGCACCAACTAGGGACAGGCTCTGATGGTGGTGAGCTCTTCTTGCCTTGCGCCCACACCCCTAACCCATAGTCGAGTCCTTACCTAGCCTAGGCACACACATAGATCTCTGTGGTGGCCTAAAGGACATGCCTAGGCGATCTTCCTCAAGATGGTGTCGGCGTGGCAAGATGCTTCCTGCTTAGCCACTAGTCCTGTCCCCCAGTCCCCTGTCCTCCTGTCCAGGCTGTAAATACCAGGGACATGAATATCGGAGCCAGGAGACCTTTACCCTCCAAGAGAATGGCCGCTGCCTTCGGTGCACCTGCCAGGTAAGGGAGCCCACTTTCCGCTCAGCTCTGTGTCACTCCTTAAAGGCTTCTCACTTAGCCTTCTTCCTAGGCTGGTGAAGTATCCTGTGAGGAACAGGACTGCCCGGTCACCCCCTGTGTCCACACTGCCTCCGGCCCCCAGCTCTGCTCAGGTGTGTATGTGTCTATGATGGGGAGCAGCTGCTAAGGGTACTCATTTCCATGAGGTGGGGTTCGGGGAGAGCTCAACTCCAGAAAGGATGGTCTATTAGGCATTTCGGAGTTTGAGTAGAGGCTATGAAGCAGGGCGCCCGTGGGCTGGGAAGAACAAGGAAGGATGAAGGTATTTAGGTTGCCATGGTGACAGATCTCCTTGCTGCAGCCTGTGTGCTCAATGGTGAGGAGTTTGCTGAGGGGATCCAGTGGGAGCCAGATGACCAGCCCTGTACTACCTGTTCCTGCCAAGATGGAGTGCCTGTGTGCAGGGCTGTACTTTGCTCTCCAGTACCCTGCCAACATCCTACCCAGCCGCCCGGTGAGCGCCCAGCCAGATCCTGTCTTCTCTGGCTTTGACCAGCCCACTCTGACCAGCCTGCCCCACCTAGGTGCCTGCTGCCCCAGCTGTGAGAGCTGCACCTACCACGGCCTAGTGTATACTAATGGGCAGAACTTCACAGATGTGGACAGCCCTTGTCAGACCTGCTACTGTGAGGTACATTCCCAGGCTCACAGCTGCCCCGCAGAGCCCCTCCTGGGCCCCTTCCCATAGCCTCTTCCCTGCTCCCAGGATGGGACTGTGAGGTGTTCGGTGATCAACTGTCCTTCCCCGACCTGTGCCAAGCCCCAGAATGGACCAGGCCAGTGCTGCCCCAAGTGCCCAGGTATGCACTTATTGTGTCTGACTGGCCTTGGGGCCCAGACCCTGTTGTCACACAGCCCAGTGGGACCTACAGATATCTTCCAAAGCAATGGCTTTTGTAAGTGTTTTTGGACCCACACAAATAAAACCCTCTCTGGAACTCACAAGGACATGGGGGGAGGAAAATAAGGATTTGCTTTCCTTTCGTGTTAGGGGACCACCCTTCCCTGTCACCCTTCGTATCCTCTCAGATGCTCTCACCCATGAACTCAAGTAACACAGGTTGCTGCAATGGGGGGTATGATGGGGCGGTACAGTCCCGGTGGGCGTGGTTATGTCCTAGGCACTCACGTGTGTAAGCTTTTTTTCTCAGCACCCTCAGAGACACACATTCACCTCCATCTTTTCCACAGCTGTGAGAGTGATACACACTGCTACACACAGCCCCCTTTCTTTTTTCATCGGTTGGAGACAAACCGGTGGCTCTGGATTCTGGGAGCCTCAGAGAAGCTGCAGGTGACACCTAGCACTGTCAGTCTCTGCCTGAACCCCTGTCTCCACTGTTCGCCACCCAGACTGCATCCTGGAGGCACAGATGTTTGTAGATGGGGAGCGCTTTCCTCATCCAAGAGATCCCTGCCAGGAGTGCCTGTGTCAGGAAGGCCAGGCTCACTGCCAGCTCCGAGCCTGCCACAGCGCCCCCTGTGGTCACCCTCTGACAAGCACCTGCTGCAGGAATGACTGCAAAGGTGAGGTGACTGGGCTGGAACGGGTGTATCTGGTGTGGAGGACTCCCCCACAGGTAGTTACCCCTGGGGACAGCGGCCCATAGCTGCCCCCTCTTCAGGCTGTGCCTTTGGCGGGAAAGAGTACCTCAACGGAGCGGACTTCCCGCATCCCACTGATCCGTGTCGCATGTGTCGCTGTCTGGTGAGTGTGGGACCCGGAGGAATGGGGAGCCGCATAAGGGGTGGGAGATGCGTAAGGCGTGGGGACCACTTCGCACTAACCCCGACTTGGCTTCATTGGTCTGTCCTTTCTCAGAGCGGCAATGTACAGTGCCTGGCGCGTCGCTGTCCGCCACTGTCCTGTCCGCAGCCAGTCCTCACTCCGGGAGACTGCTGCCCTCAGTGCCCCGGTAGGCACCGCTCCCTAAGCTACCCCTCCCCTCTGCTCCTCTTGTCTCGCTTGACCTGCCCCATCCTTTTCCTCAGATGCCCCTGCTGGCTGCCCACAGTCAGGGAATACGGTCCTTGTCCGCCACCAGGAGCACTTTTTCCAACCGGGAGACCCCTGCAGCCGCTGCCTCTGCCTGGACGGCTCCGTGTCCTGCCAGCGACTGCCCTGTCCTCCTGCTCCCTGTGCCCACCCGCGCCAGGGCGCCTGTTGCCCCTCTTGCGACGGTACCTCCTTTGTGGCACCCTGGGTGGCAGCTCCCCTCTTTTTGCCATCTGCTATTCGTCTCCCAGCCTTAATACCCTGCTCCCCACTTACAGATGCGCCTTCCCAGGGGTCCTCCTTCTCTTCTACCTAGTACTTTAGTAAGGACGGACGAAACAAGGCCCACTAACACGGTCTGGCCACCAGCCACCATGATCCCCCCAGTCACTCCCCTTCCCCCTAGGCTGCCTGTATCACGGGAAGGAGTTTGCCAATGGAGAACGATTTCCATCACCTCGTGTCACGTGCCACGTGTGCCTCTGCTGGGAAGGCAGCGTCAACTGCGAGCCCAGGGCTTGTGCCCCTGCACAGTGCCCATTTCCCACCAGGGAAGATTGCTGTCCTGCCTGTGATAGTGAGTGGGGAACTGGGGAAAAACACGACTGTGACACACTGCTGGGGCTAGGAGAGATGCCGATGCGAGAGCCAGGCCAGCCTCCTCTTCAGGGCCCAAAAGTAGATCAAAATAGTAAAATAAGTTTTACAGTAAGAAAAAGGGAGTGGCGGTGACACACACCTTTAATTCTAGCACTCGGGAGGCAGAGACAGGCAGATCTCGGAGTTGGAGGCCAGCCTGGACTACATACCATAGAGACTTCCAGGACAGCCGGGGCTATACAGAGAAACACTGTTTCAAAAAACAAAAACAACAAAATGTCCTGCCCTGATGCCTGAATTTTCTCCTGTTCTCAAATAATTTGGGTGTGTGAACATGGGCAAATTACCGAAACCCATCAGACCTAGCTTTTAGCCCTGTAGAAAGCTCCCCACTTGTGTCACTCACGTATTATCTTAGCCATCTTTATTTTTTGAGACAGGGTCTCATGTAGCCCCTGTTGGCCTCCAACTCGCCATCTAGTGGAGGACGTCATGTGTCCTGCTCCTCCTTCCTCTGCTCTCCCAAATGCTGGATCACAGGCTTCTGTCAGCAAACCCAACTTATTTCAGTATCTTCTACCAAATGTAATTTTATTTATTTAGTGACTTTCCTCAAATGAACATGCCAATTTAAATGTATCTAGAGTGGCGGTCAGAGGACAACTGTCAGGAATCAGTTCTCTTTGCTACCATGTGTTGCTGGGGATCGAACTCAGATTATCAGACATGTTGGCAATGCCTCTACCCACTGAGTGGTGGGGTAGATGAAAAAAGCTAGACTTGTCAAGAACAGAGGATTACCATTACAGGGAATACAATTAAAGCACAACACTGCTACATTCTACCTGGTTGCAGTGGCCCAGGCCTGCAATTCTAGCATTGGGGCAGTCTAGACAGCAAGATCAAGAGTTCAAGGCCGGTCTCAGTGTTATGAGATTCTGCTCCAAAGAAAAATCTAGGGGGCTGGAGAGATGACGTAGTGGTTAACAGCACTGACTGCTGCTCTTCCAGAGGACCCAGGTTTGATTCCCAGCACCACACAGCTATCCGTAACTCTGGTATCTGATACCCTCACCTAGGCGTACATGCAAGCAAAACACCAAAGCTCATAAAATAAAAATATGAATAAACTTTAAAAAATATATCTAGTATATCTGTGTATGTGCATTAGATTTTGAACTCTTTAATTTGATGTGCAGGAGTGTTCTTTATGTGTATGTGTGTGTAAAAATCCAAGCACTATCGCTCGTTTTCGTTTTTTTTTTTTTTTTTTTGTCTGTTTTTTGTTTTTGTTTTTGTTTTGTTTCTTTGAGACAAGGTCTCTTTCCAAACCTGGAGCTAAACTAACAGCCAGCAAGCCCCTGCCACCTTCTGGTCTCTGTTTCCACTGAGCTGGGCTGTAGCTGTGCGGACAGCCCTGTTTGGCTTTTTACTTGGGTATTGGGAGCTGAATTCAGGTCCTAGTGCTTACTGCAAATGTATTCTTTTTTTTTTTTTTTTTTTTTTTTTTTTTTTCGGGCTGGGGACCGAACCCAGGACCTTAAGCTTCCTAGGCAAGCGCTCTACCACTGAGCCAAATCCCCAGCCCCGCAAATGTATTCTTAGCCACTGAGCTGCCAGCTCTCTTACCTCCCGTCCAGTGTGTAGCTAAGGCTGGCCTTGAACTCATGGTCACCCTGTCTCCATTTCACAAGGGCCGGGATTTTAGGTGTGTGCCATTGTACCCTGTTCACCTGGTTGGGTTTTATTTTGTTGTTGTTACTGTTTGTGTTTTTAGATTTATTATTTTAGTTTGTCTGTATGAGAGTTTTGGCAGCATGTATGTCTGTGCACCATGTGTGGTGCCCAGTGCCCTCAGAGGTCAGAATTGGCTATCAGATTCCCTGGAACTTGAGTTTCAGATGCTCCTGAGCCACCATGTTGGTGCTGAGAATTGAACTCTGGGTCACCTGCAAGAGTAACAAGTGCTCTTAACTACTGAGCCACTTTTTTATAAAGGGGACACAAGAGAGTGTCATAGAGGGGTGCAGGGCAGGCTAACCCCTTTAATCAACCTGGCTTTGACCGGGAACAGGCTACCTTTGAGCCAGCACCACTGTATTCCTAACTCTAGTCTGGGAGAATTGGTGCCTTCCAGCAGTGGCCCATTGAGCATTTCACCCTGTGGGCAGAGCCTTGTGGATTTTCCCTATAGATGGACACTTGGAACTCTTGCAGGGTAGAGGGGGGAAAAGCCTGCCCTGTGGCCTGTCCAAACCCCAACCCACTAAGTCTCCTTTACTAGAGCCTGGATCCATCTCTGGAGTCTGGATCCATTTACTAGAGCTCTAGACCCCCAGGACAAGCCCAGGGAATGACTGCTTTCTTCTCACTCCTTTCTGCCCTCCTCTCTGGTTCCTCCTCTAATAGGCTGTGAGTATTTGGGGGTATCCTATCTGAACAGCCAGGAGTTCCCAGACCCCCGGGAAGCCTGCAACCTGTGCACCTGCCTTGAAGGCTTTGTGACTTGCACCCGCCGG